>NC_043008.1:32513544-32536044 GCF_006345805.1 Octopus sinensis
TAAAACCCAAATTATAAAATTATCATTTTAGCTTCATTTGCGTTGTCTTTTTTATATAATTGCTTGTTAACTTAACTTTCAGATTTTAACACTTTATTTATATTATTTTCTAATTATATAAATCTGCATAGACAATTGCATTTCAAATTGTCATATCATTTATAATAAAAATGATAGTAATAACAACAATAGTAAAAATGATATTTAAAGAATATAAGTTTTAGCTTGAAGTGATGAATGCATGGTATCTTTATATATTTGTGTTAGTCCATCCATGAAGAGTGAGGTAGAGAAAGGAAGTTTGATCAACGAGGAGTTTGCATATTAAGTTGTGTTTGGAATTTTTCAATAAAGAGATTCTCCTTGTTAATTCTCTCCTGTGTGGTGATCCCGTCTTTACATTGGTAGAAGGGGAATATATAGAATTTGGGGTTTAAGTCTTTAGCACATGAGTCTAAGTGGTCACTCAGTGGAATTTGTCGGTATTCCGGGAGATTTATTTGTTCTTTATGCACCGTTACTCGTTTACGTAACGGGAGACTCGTTTGTCCAACATAATTATGTTGGCAACCAGCGCATGTGAGAACGTAGATAAGGTTCTCGGAGGAACAGGAGAAGTTAGTCTTGATTTTAAACTTCGTACCTTGTTTGAAGGTAAATTCAGAGCCTTCAAGTAGAAAGGGGCAGGTACCACAGTTTGAGCGTGCACATTTTTTACTGTTGGGGGTGGATGTGGTGTGTGAAGTTTGGCATTTGTCAAGAGTTTTTTTAAAGATTTGTGTTGCCTTTTGCATTTGAGGATTTTGTGTGTATTTATAATGTTTTTCACTTTTGGGTCTGTTGACAGTAGACTGAGGTTTTGTATGATTGTGGTGTATGCTTCGATATTTTTGGGGTGTGGGTGGAAATGTATGGAAGTATTTTGAGGTTGTGTGTGGTGTTAGGTTGGGTGGTTTTCAGTGTAGTGTTGTCTAGTTCTTTGGCGCGTTTTATTCCATACTCTATAAGGGTGGAGGGATATTGACGTTGTAATAGTGTTTTTTTGAGGTCTTGAAGGCGTATTTCTCGTGTTTTTGGATCCGAGACAATGGTGCATACCCTTTTAGCTAATTGAAAGGGATATTTGTCTTGGTGTGTTTTGGGTGGCATGAACTAAAGAGGAGGTATTGTTGTGAGTCTGTAGGTTTGTGGTAGATGTCTGTTATGATTTCGTTCTTAGGTGTTTTATAATTAGGAGATCAAGGAATGGGAGATGATGTTTGCTTAATTCCATAGTGAATTGGATGTTGGGATGTATGTTGTTTAGTATGGTTTTGAATTCCAGGAGTTTTTCATAAGGTTCTTTCCATATGATGAAACAATCATCTAAATACCTTTTCCAGTTTTCCATTAGGTAGGTGTGGAAAACATGTCCAAATTTCTGGCTTGATATTTCATAGAGTGACAGTTCGAAGTAACCCAAAAACACGAGAAATACGCCTTCAAGACCTCAAAAAAACACTATTACAACGTCAATATCCCTCCACCCTTATAGAGTATGGAATAAAACGCGCCAAAGAACTAGACAACACTACACTGAAAACCACCCAACCTAACACCACACACAACCTCAAAATACTTCCATACATTTCCACCCACAACCCCAAAAATATCGAAGCATACACCACAATCATACAAAACCTCAGTCTACTGTCAACAGACCCAAAAATGAAAAACATTATAAATACACAAAAATCCTCAATGCAAAAGGCAACACAAATCTTTAAAAAAACTCTTGACAAATGCCAAACTTCACACCCACATCCACCCCCAACAGTAAAAAAATGTGCACGCTCAAACTGTGGTACCTGCCCCTTTCTACTTGAAGGCTCTGAATTTACCTTCAAACAAGGTACGAAGTTTAAAATCAAGACTAACTTCTCCTGTTCCTCCGAGAACCTTATCTACGTTCTCACATGCGCTGGTTGCCAACATAATTATGTTGGACAAACGAGTCTCCCGTTACGTAAACGAGTAACGGTGCATAAAGAACAAATAAATCTCCCGGAATACCGACAAATTCCACTGAGTGACCACTTAGACTCATGTGCTAAAGACTTAAACCCCAAATTCTATATATTCCCCTTCTACCAATGTAAAGACGGGATCACCACACAGGAGAGAATTAACAAGGAGAATCTCTTTATTGAAAAATTCCAAACACAACTTAATATGCAAACTCCTCGTTGATCAAACTTCCTTTCTCTACCTCACTCTTCATGGATGGACTAACACAAATATATAAAGATACCATGCATTCATCACTTCAAGCTAAAACTTATATTCTTTAAATATCATTTTTACTATTGTTGTTATTACTATCATTTTTATTATAAATGATATGACAATTTGAAATGCAATTGTCTATGCAGATTTATATAATTAGAAAATAATATAAATAAAGTGTTAAAATCTGAAAGTTAAGTTAACAAGCAATTATATAAAAAAGACAACGCAAATGAAGCTAAAATGATAATTTTATAATTTGGGTTTTATTGAAGAACTCAAAGGAGTTGTCTCCCCCTACTCACAACACAGGAACTGAAGAACCAGGACCACAATTACTACTACTTCCTGTCCTGCAAACATGCTGAATTTAACAACACAACACATGCTCTTAATCCCTTTGGATCTTAACACCTCAAGGTAATTTTTTCGTAAACAACCATAAAACTCAAGATACACAACGAACTCACAATGTATCGGAGAACTTATTTTTAAATTTTGTACATTTTTATCATTATTCTTTTACAAAAACAATGCAATTTTCTTTTTTTCCCCTTCTAATTTTTAAAAAAACTTTTTAAAACATAAATATTCTTGACAAGTCATACAATGACGAAAACCAGTTGAATAAATATATATTTATATATTTTATCAATTTCTCATTTTATTAAAATTTTCTTTCATTTGAGCATTCTGCATTTAAAAAAAATGTTTCCTTACTTATCATTTCTCCAGTGCGGTCAACACAACCCCACCATTTTATGATCTATATATATATATATATATATATATATAATAGATCAATAAATGGTGGGGTTGTGTTGACCGCACGTGGAGAAATGATAAGTAAGGAAACATTTTTTTTAAATGCAGAATGCTCAAATGAAAGAAAATTTTAATAAAATGAGAAATGATAAAATATATAAATATATATTTATTCAACTGGTTTTCGTCATTGTATGACTTGTCAAGAATATTTATGTTTTAAAAAGTTTTTTTAAAAATTAGAAAGGGGAAAAAAAGAAAATTGCATTGTTTTTTGTAAAAGAATAATGATAAAAATGTACAAAAATTAAAAAAATAAGTTCTCCGATACATTGTGAGTTCGTTGTGTATCTTGAGTTTTATGGTTGTTTACGAAAAAATTACCTTGAGGTGTAAGATCCAAAGGGATTAAGAGCATGTGTTGTGTTGTTAAATTCAGCATGTTTGCAGGACAGGAAGTAGTAGTAATTGTGGTCCTGGGTCTTCAGTTCCTGTGTTGTGAGTAGGGGGAGACACTCCTTTGAGTTCTTCAATAAAACCCAATTATAAAATTATCATTTAGCTTCATTTGCGTGTCTTTTTATATAATTGCTTGTTAACTTACTTTCAGATTTTAACACTTTATTTATATTATTTTCTAATTATATAAATCTGCATAGACAATTGCATTTCAAATTGTCATATCATTTATAATAAAAATGATAGTAATAACAACAATAGTAAAAATGATATTTAAAGAATATAAGTTTTAGCTTGAAGTGATGAATGCATGGTATCTTTATATATTTGTGTTAGTCCATCCATGAAGAGTGAGGTAGAGAAAGGAAGTTTGATCAACGAGGAGTTTGCATATTAAGTTGTGTTTGGAATTTTTCAATAAAGAGATTCTCCTTGTTAATTCTCTCCTGTGTGGTGATCCCGTCTTTACATTGGTAGAAGGGGAATATATAGAAATTGGGGTTTAAGTCTTTAGCACATGAGTCTAAGTGGTCACTCAGTGGAATTTGTCGGTATTCCGGGAGATTATTTGTTCTTTATGCACCGTTACTCGTTTACGTAACGGGAGACTCGTTTGTCCAACATAATTATGTTGGCAACCAGCGCATGTGAGAACGTAGATAAGGTTCTCGGAGGAACAGGAGAAGTTAGTCTTGATTTTAAAACTTCGTACCTTGTTGAAGGTAAATTCAGAGCCTTCAAGTAGAAAGGGGCAGGTACCACAGTTTGAGCGTGCACATTTTTTTACTGTTGGGGGTGGATGTGGTGTGTGAAGTTTGGCATTTGTCAAGAGTTTTTTTAAAGATTTGTGTTGCCTTTTGCATTTGAGGATTTTGTGTGTATTTATAATGTTTTTCATTTTTGGGTCTGTTGACAGTAGACTGAGGTTTTGTATGATTGTGGTGTATGCTTCGATATTTTGGGTTGTGGGTGGAAATGTATGGAAGTATTTTGAGGTTTGTGGGGTGTTAGGTTGGGTGGTTTTCAGTGTAGTGTTGTCTAGTTCTTTGGCGCGTTTTATTCCATACTCTATAAGGGTGGAGGGATATTGACGTTGTAATAGTGTTTTTTTGAGGTCTTGAAGGCGTATTTCTCGTGTTTTTGGGTTACTTCGAACTGTCACTCTATGAAAATCAAGCCAGAAAATTTGGACATGTTTCCACACCTACCTATGGAAAACTGGAAAAGGTATTTAGATGTGTTCATCATATGGAAAGAACCTTATGAAAAACTCCTGGAATTCAAAACCATACTAAAAAACATACATCCCAAATCCAATTCACTATGGAATTAAGCAAACTCATCTCCCATTCCTTGATCTCCTAATTAAAAAAACACCTAAGAACGAAATCATAACAGACATCTACCACAAACCTACAGACTCACAACAATACCTCCTCTTTAGTTCATGCCACCCAAAACACACCAAGACAAATATCCCTTTCAATTTAGCTAAAAGGGTATGCACCATTGTCTCGGATCCAAAAACACGAGAAATACGCCTTCAAGACCTCAAAAAAACACTATTATTACAACGTCAATATCCCTCCACCCTTATAGAGTATGGAATAAAACGCGCCAAAGAACTAGACAACACTACACTGAAAACCACCCAACCTAACACCACACACAACCTCAAAATACTTCCATACATTTCCACCCACAACCCCAAAAATATCGAAGCATACACCACAATCATACAAAACCTCAGTCTACTGTCAACAGACCCAAAAATGAAAAACATTATAAATACACACAAAATCCTCAAATGCAAAAGGCAACACAAATCTTTAAAAAAACTCTTGACAAATGCCAAACTTCACACACCACATCCACCCCCAACAGTAAAAAAATGTGCACGCTCAAACTGTGGTACCTGCCCCTTTCTACTTGAAGGCTCTGAATTTACCTTCAACAAGGTACGAAGTTAAAATCAAGACTAACTTCTCCTGTTCCTCCGAGAACCATCTACGTTCTCACATGCGCTGGTTGCCAACATAATTATGTTGGACAAACGAGTCTCCCGTTACGTAAACGAGTAACGGTGCATAAAGAACAAATAAATCTCCGGAATACCGACAAATTCCACTGAGTGACCACTTAGACTCATGTGCTAAAGACTTAAACCCCAAATTCTATATATTCCCCTTCTACCAATGTAAAGACGGGATCACCACACAGGAGAGAATTAACAAGGAGAATCTCTTTATTGAAAAATTCCAAACACAACTTAATATGCAAACTCCTCGTTGATCAAACTTCCTTTCTCTACCTCACTCTTCATGGATGGACTAACACAAATATATAAAGATACCATGCATTCATCACTTCAAGCTAAAACTTATATTCTTAAATATCATTTTTACTATTGTTGTTATTACTATCATTTTTATTATAAATGATATGACAATTGAAATGCAATTGTCTATGCAGATTTATATAATTAGAAAATAATATAAATAAAGTGTTAAAATCTGAAAGTTAAGTTAACAAGCAATTATATAAAAAAGACAACGCAAATGAAGCTAAAATGATAATTTTATAATTTGGGTTTTATTGAAGAACTCAATGGAGTTGTCTCCCCCTACTCACAACACAGGAACTGAAGAACCAGGACCACAATTACTACTACTTCTGTCCTGCAAACATGCTGAATTTAACAAACAACACATGCTCTTAATCCCTTTGGATCTTAACACCTCAAGGTAATTTTTTCGTAAACAACCATTAAAACTCAAGATACACAACGAACTCACAATGTATCGGAGAACTTATTTTTTAATTTTTGTACATTTTTATCATTATTCTTTTACAAAAAACAATGCAATTTTCTTTTTTTCCCCTTTCTAATTTTTAAAAAAACTTTTTAAAACATAAATATTCTTGACAAGTCATACAATGACGAAAACCAGTTGAATAAATATATATTTATATATTTTATCAATTTCTCATTTTATTAAAATTTTCTTTCATTTGAGCATTCTGCATTTAAAAAAAAATGTTTCCTTACTTATCATTTCTCCACGTGCGGTCAACACAACCCCACCATTTATTGATCTATATATATATATATATAATATAATATATATATATATATATATATATATATATGTATATATGCATGTATTTATATATATATGTATTTATGTATATATTTCTTTACTACCCACAAGGGGCTAAACATAGAGGGGACAAACAAGGACAGACAAAGGGATTAAGTCGATTACATCGACCCCAGTGCGTAACTGGTACTTAATTTATCGACCCCGAAAGGATGAAAGGCAAAGTCGACCTCGGCGGAATTTGAACTCGGAACGTAACGACAGACGAAATACCGCTACGAATTTCGCCCAGCGTGCTAACGTTTCTACCAGCTCGCCGCCTTTCTACCAGCTCGCCGCCTTATATGTATTTATGTATATATATGTGTATGTGTGTGTATATATATATTATTTTTATATATATTATACACATGATATATATATATATATATATATAGATTCAGATGAATATGGTAATTAAGTTGAGGCACCAGAATTTAGTACGTTATTATCCATACAATTTCAAAATATGGTGATTAAAATCAAAATAATCAACAAGGATATCCAGAGGTAATGCAGTACGATCGTTTCATGCAACTCCATTTAATTGAACAATGCTATCATAACATCAATTTGCTAATGGGCAACCCCTTAATTATCAGCTAACATCTTGTTTTAAGCTTTCCTTTACTAAACCTCATGACATTGCTTCTAATAAATCTTGATTTTTATGACTATACCATCTAGCATGTCTGTTTACTCCCTCAACTCTACCCCAAACAATAACGGCCCTTTGTTTCTCTCAGCCTTAAATATACAAGGGATTTGATAAACTAGTCTATAAATTAAAATTGATCCCATAAAAAAAAAATCAGTGACAGGTTGTTTCCTTGAAAATTTTAGTTACGACTATGCTGTTGTAGATACAATATATTATTTGTCTATCTCCTTAACTTCTTGGATATTTTAGGTATAATTATACTAATGTGACCATCTGTTCTGATTTAATTAAATTCTATGTCTTCGTGCAGCTGAAGATTGCTCTACATTTTAAATTGATGTAATGATTGCATTGTACAATTAAATGGAGTTACATGAAACGATTGTACTGTATTACCTTTGGATATCCTTGTTGCTTATTTTGATTATAAATACATATATATATATATATATATATATATATATATTGTCCGAAGTCAGGACACCATGATAGATCGTTAGCTCCTACACGCATTTTTTCTCTCCTTTTTTCTCTCCTTTTTTTCTCTCCTTGTTTCTCTCCTTGTTTTTTTCTGAGTATCTTTCTGTCGAAGAGCGTAGGCTCGAAACGTAAAAGCATTTTCTTTATTCCTGAGCGCCATACTAATACATTTGTTTGTTTGTACTCCACCTGCCTTCGTCATTTGTTTATTTTCGTAAACTTTCCCTTTATATATATATATATATAGGCATATAGGCATGTATTAGTTACAGCTCTTACGATTGCTCAGAATATTGGACCTCATTTTATCTTGCGGATCTCTTCGGAGTGAAATCAGCCCACAGCAGTCGCCGACACCCTACAAGGCTCAAGTAAAGAACACATCACAATACTGCTTCTAAACCTGCGGTGTTGTTGCTGCTACGTACAAAGATATCCTGAATCGTATCGAGTAAAGTGCTGCGAGACTCATTGGCTTGAAATTACTGACACGCTTCACCTGGGCAAGAGGTGCTGTACTCTCTCCCTGTTTTTTTCTTTCGCTGCAGTAAGGACCTCTGTACTTGGAGCTGGCTGTTTTCATGCCTTCTCCCGATCCACTCGTCTTTCTACCTCTGGCCACCCTTGTTGCATCTTTCCTGCTGGTGTTGACCTCCAACAGTTTAAGCGTCACTTTAACAAGATCAACATGCAAAAGCACTGCCTTTTTACTTCAGCATAATCATAGCCTCTGACTAAAACCATTTGTAGAATGAATACACACACGTGCGCGCGT
Source organism: Octopus sinensis (assembly GCF_006345805.1). Lineage (NCBI taxonomy): Eukaryota > Metazoa > Mollusca > Cephalopoda > Octopoda > Octopodidae > Octopus > Octopus sinensis. The sequence continues at coordinate 32,522,090 of NC_043008.1, forward strand.
GCAGATATATATGAAGGAGGATTTTCTTACATTAAAAATCAAAATACCATTAATTATTTAAAAGTATCGAAAAAAATTGACATAAATCTTTTAGAAAGAATTGGCCGTATGGTGTCGCGCTTTCACAATTTACACATTACCCTTTTAACACGTGAGCTACAAAAGCTGTAAAGAGTGAAAGTGTTTACACAATACGAACTGGTCTTTTCAAAAGATTTGTCATTCTGGTTTATTTTAAAGATTTTTTTAAAAATAAAAATTGATCATTTCTAATTTAAGAAATTCTCTCTCTAAATGTTGTGATTGTATTTAGGATTCTTTCTGAAACCCTCATGCCAAAATGAAAAAAAAAAGTTTTTAAATAAAAAATAATAATAATAATAATAATAATAATAATAATAATAATAATAATAATAATAATAATAATAATAATAATAATAATAATGATGATGATGATGATAATAATAATAATAATAATAATAATAATAATAATAATAATAATAATAATAATATTAATAATAATTATAGACTGAGAAAGTGTGGTGCGTTAGTTTTGAAGAGAGGCAAAATCAAATGTATGGACGGGCTAACGATACTATCGGGGAAGGTTAGGAAGCAGATAGAAGAGACGGTATATAAGTACTTCGGAATTTTGAAAATGGATAAATGAATGGAGAAAGAAATGACAGAAAAATTTAAGCTGTTGTACTTGCGCAGACTGAGACTGATCCTTAAATCGAAATTAAATGGACGGAATAAGATCGAAGCTATCAACCCCTGGGCGGTTTCACTCCTTAGATATGGAACAGGGGTAATCACATGGACAGTAGACAAACTAAACAGCTTAGACAGAAAGACAAGGAAGTTGCTAACTAGATATGGGTCACTCCGCCCCAAAAGTGACACAGACAGACTGTATGTACCAAGAAAAAGAGGGGGAAGAGGGCTTATTGGATGAGAACACAGCATTAAAGCAGAAGAAAACAACTTAGCATGGTATGTAAAAAATCCCACAGAACCGCTATTATTAGAAGTACGAATCAGGCTTGTGTAGGATGAAAGATTGCAATGATAAAGCACTATACAAGAAATTGAAAACTAATGAAACTGAAAACAGGTGGGTAAAGAAAAGAATGCATGGAAAATTTCATAGGGATGTTGAAGATAAGACAGACAGAAAGAAAGATGGCTGTGGATGACTAAAAGTCATTTAAAACCGGAAACGGAAGCTCTAATCTGTACTGCCCAAGAGCAAGCGCTAAGAACAAATTACATAAAATACAAAATAGACAACACAGCAGAAAGTGATAAGTGCAGAATCTGTGGACAAAACGGTGAAACCGTATGGCATATTATCAGCCATTGTACGCCACAAGCCCAGAATGAATATAAGAGACGCCACGATAATATAGCCAGGCTTGTTCATTGGACACTCTGCAAGAAGTAGGACTTGACAGAGCAAAAAATTGGTATGACCACAAACCGGAAGGCATCGTCGAAAATAGAAATGCAAAGATCCTATGGGATTTTATGATTCAGTGCGACCATGAGATAGTAAGCCGGATATAGTCTTAATTGAGAATATAACAAACTATGCTGGATCATAGATATAGCATGCCCAGCTGACAACAAGGTATGCGGTAAGGAAGAAAGAAAAGGTGAGAGATATAACAAGTTAGCTTGAGAAGTTAAGCAGTTGTGGTCGATGAAAAAGGTAGCAGTAATATCAATAATTGTCTGAGCCCTGGGAACAGTGAGCAAAAGTCTCGAGAAATACGTGGAACAAATAGGGGCTGCAATAAGAGTAGAGCACTTGCAGAAAACAGCACTGCTTGGAACGGCTCGAATACTCCGGAAGGTGCTCGAAAAATAAGAGGTGTTACTTTAGTTCACTGGAAGTGAACAGCTGACACTGTAGTACATTTCCAGTGTTAGAAGCTGTGCAAAGGCAATTATAATAATTATTATTGCTATTATTATTATTATTATTATTATTATTATTATTATTATTATTATTATTATTATTATTATTATTAAAGGGGTGAGCTGGCAGAATCGTTACCGCGCCGGGCACACTGCTTAGCGGCATTTCGTCCGTCCTTACGATCTGAGTTCAAATTCCGCCGAGGTCGACTTTGCCTTTCACCCTTTTGGGAGTCGATAAAACGAGTACCATTTGAGTACTGGGGTTGATTTAATCGACTTATTCCCATCCCCGAAATTTCAGGCCTTGTGCCTATAATAGAAAGAGTTATTAATCAAAGCGGAGAACTTTTATAATCGTTAGCACGCCCGGCAAAATACTTAGCAGTGTAGGCGCAGTTACCTCCCTTGACAGCGGTTGTTTAAACAAGCTCGCAACTCGATGGCGCAAGAGCGGTTAGGTGCTGACACTAAGCTTTGGCACTTCCTTTTTTCTCGTCAGACGTCAGACCGTGAAGACATGACCTAGTTGGCTCTGGTATACACGCAGACAGCGAGTAGACATGAAGTAGTACATAGAAGATGAACATTGCCTCCATTCATCATACTCTTTACATTATCATTCAACTTGTGGATATTTGAGACCCAGAGTAAATGTAATTAAAGCTATAGCCTCATTCTGAGAATTTATTGTACCGTGTTCCTTTATCAAATGATATTACAGCCTTCTGAACAGAGTCTTCAGTAGATGGCTTTAACCTGAGAACACCACAATCTATTGCAGCATTCCATCCGTCATTTAGTTCAGAGTTCAAATTCCGCCGTGGTCGACTTTGCCTTTCATCCTTTCGAGGGTCGATGTAATCGACTAGTCCCCTCCCCCAAATTTCAGGCCTTGTGTCTATAGCAGAAAGAATAATTATTGCTATTATCATTAATGTATCAAACTCGGCAGAGGGTGGGATAAAATATTCAGCTGTGTTTCGTCAAGTCTTCTTTTTCTTCTAAGTTCAAATCCTACCACAAAGCTCGCCTTGGTGTGTGTTAGCCTTCCGGAAATTGATAAAACGGGTACCAATCAAAGACCGAAATAGAGAGAATCGATTATTTGTTCAACCATAATTAGAATTACTGGTGATTATCAGCAGATAACAAAATCTTTAGAGCGGCCGACAGAATATTTACCCTTCTGTTATTGTAAAAAATCTGCCGGAGTCAACTTTGCCTTTCATCCTGCTGGAGTCAACTCAGCTTTTCATCCCGCTAAAATCAATGAAATAAAGTATAAGTGAGTTCAATATAATCGATTGATTCAATCGCACCTTGCAAAAGTGTGTGACCCCGTACTTATGTTTCTAAATTGTCCCCTTTTCCCTTTATCTTCCTGGCCAGGGTTCAGATGATCCAATATAATTTTTTCGACTATAGGTACCAGTCCTGAAATTTTGTTGGGGAGGGAGCTAGTCGAATACATCAATCCCAGTTTTAAACTGATTCCTACTTTATCTACTACGAAAGGATCAAAGGCATAGTTGATCCTGGCGGAATTTGAACTCAGAAAGCAAAGCCAGAAGAAGTGCAGTAAAGAATTTTGCGTCTTAGTTGATTCAATATAACAGTCATTATTGGTGGCTATTATAGTTTGACAATATATTTGGCTGTATTCCACATGGCATCTATTCCATATAGTATCTCCTTCTGCAAGAACTTCAGTAATTTTAGCGTGTCATTGACCCATTACGGAAATCTTTTGCTATCTATTTATGATAATTAGCAATGTAACTCGTTCTCTTTTCTTTTTACCCCTCTATTCCTCTCTCCTTTTTTTTATCTGTTCCTCTGGCATGCGCATCAAAAGTAATTAGCTGCTATGATGCTTTCATTACATCTGTATTTCGTTAAAACAGAGACAGGATGTACTTAGCTGAATATTGATTGAAATGTACATTTTAACTCTTCACATAAATTATACAATGGTTTATATATATACATATATATATATATATACACACATATATATATATATATATATATATGTAATTACAAATTGGGATATATATATATATATGGGTGTGTGTGTATATGCATGCACGCGCGCGCGTACGTTGATTTATGTGGAACAAATGAGAAAGGTGTGCCCAATACATGTGGAGGATATAGTAGTTTTTTTTTATTGAAGCTGAATTTGAAGGTATCCTCCAACTCGAGTTTCACGCCATAGCGACCTGATATAAACATACACACATGAACACACACGTGAACACACACACACACACACACACACACACACACACACTGGATATATATCTAGTTTGTATATATGTTACGTGTAGATATATAATAAGAGTAGAAATTAATATTATTAAATGATATTATTAAATAATATCAATTTCAACTCGTGGTCAGCATACTTAAAAATGACCGAGGACCGTGAATTCTATTTAAATATAAATAATATGAGAGATCATTATGTGGATCCCTTGTATGCTAAAAATAGACGTCAAAACGTCTTACCACTAAATCTGTGTTCTCAACTTTTTTTCCATTCAGTTGCCATACTTCACTGCTGAATCCACAAGTTCTTTTTTTATTCTCTCTTATTTTTATTTTCTCGTGTTCCTTTCTGCTGAAGAGCGTAGGCTGGAAACGTAAAAGGCTTTTTCACTTTCTCGAACATCAAACTAATACATCTGCTTGTTGTTCACACACCTGTCTTCGTCTTTTGTTTTTCTATAAATTTTAATTAAATATATATGTATGTGTGTGTGTGTATGTGCGCGGGGGGGGGCGTGTGTGTGTGCATATATATATATATATATATATATATATATATATATGGAGAGAGAGAGAGCGAGAGAGAATGAGAGAGAAATAATTGTATTTATTTCTTATTGTTTAATGATAAAGAAGACCACGTATTCTTTAAAATATAATTCACAGCCGGTAATCATATGACTGAACGTTTTGTCATCTGTGGATTTGTCATAAAAGTTTACATGTCAAGACCCCTGCAATCCCATTTATCATTCACTTTATAACTGCGAGCCAAAGAACATCTAAGTCGTTTGATAGTTGAGGGTGTGGTGTATATCTATCAATAGACTGGTGGGTCACAGTCAATACTTCTCTTTGATTTTAAACCTACGCGTCAGAGATCTAGCTCGATCGAAGCTGAGTTTTGGTTACGCACCAACAATGACAAAAATAGGTTTGTTATTGATAATATCTCCAACAAGGCTCCTGAAATTGGTATTACAATCGGGATTTTCAGGGTATTTAAACTAACAGTACTAGACTTGCAACTCTAACTCATATCCGGTTTCTAGTTCGTCGAGAGTTAATCCCCAGGTGCTACAAATACTCCTGGCGAGCTGGCAGAAACGTTAGCACGCCGGGCGAAATGCGTAGCCGTATTTCGTCTGTCGTTACGTTGTGAGTTCAAATTCCGCCGAGGTCGACTTTGCCCTTCATCCTTTCGGGGTCGATAAATTAAGTACCAGTTACGCACTGGGGTCGATGTAATCGACTTAATACCTATGTCTGTCCTTGTTTGCCCCCTCTATGTTTAGCCCCTTGTAGGTAATAAAGAAATAGATACTCCTTTTTAGGAGCAACGTGAAATGAAGTTTTCTTCCTGAATGACTCGATGCGTCAACCTGTCCGAAAATCAAAGCCACAACCTAGCGATCATAAACCCTGCACTCTAATTAGTAAGCCAAGCACATTCCCTTATTGTTCCACTAAACATCTTTTCTAGTCATTCATTCTGTATTTCGATATGCTGATATTCTGATATTCTGTCAGGAACACAGTCAGTGACTGTTGCTGAAAGGCCGTCAGTGTGAAATCACAAGCTCCAAATAAAGCGACTAACAAGAAAGAACGAAATGATTTCTCCATTGTGTATTGTATTTCAATCGAATAACGGCTGCCTTATCCTACTTTAACTAAATTCCTAACAGGAAGTGACGCTACCGTTTCATATATGAGTGATTTATGTTAGACGAGATCAATAATTAGAAGTAGTAGCAATACAGTTTAGTATAAAAAAGAAAAGGAAAAAAAAAAGAAAACAGAATCCAAGGAATTAGTGATTGTCTGCGTTGGTAAAAATTACTGTTAGCTCTCTAGAAGTCACTGAAGTGACAGAAACAGGAAAGAGTCGGCATAAAGGCACTCTGCTTCCTAAAAATAGCAGCCAAATCACTCACATATCACCCTATGTAGATAGAATAGAATTGTCTTAGATGCATGGACAGAAAAAAAAATTTTAATCAATAAATAAAGGGTCATCACAGGTATACACTTTTCAGGATTACCTGTAGCTAAACAACAGCCATAAGAAACAACAACTTGCGCGATTTCCATGCGCTCTTCTCTGCCTTGGGCCCAAATGCCGCTGTGTTTGACGTTATCTTTTCCTCTCTCTTTCAAGTAAAATCTAGTGATAGAAGCAGTAACGTACTGGGTAGAATTATCCCATTCTATTTGAACCCAACTACCTATATGAGCTAAAATTCCAGAGGTTGACTTGTCATATGCAAAGGCAGATTCAATTGAATACATTTCTTCTTCCAAATTTGAGATTGTGAGTCAATATGATGTATCGTTATTATTGGTTCTACCAAAGACGATAGGTGGTAGATATAGTAATGAATCTGACCTAGGTCATGGCTTCTTTTTTCAAATCCTGCTGACGTCGACTTTACCTTTCTTTCTGGGTTGATGAAAATAAAGTAAGTACCAGTCATATACTATGATCGAATAGATTTCCTGTTCCCCAACCCTCTTACAAGAAGTTGGCAGATGAATGTTCTAACAGTGACACACTACTGGGGGATGAGAGCATTTACCATGGATTCACATATTGTGACAATATTTATTTTCAACATAGAAATAAGGGAGTGGAGGAAGTTATTGTCAGTTATAGTGACTCCTGTATTTGATTGGTACTTCATTTAACCTCTGGAGGATGGAAGATAAAGCTGACCAGTATGAGGTTTGAACGCAATGAATTTTATCCGTCACACAGCCAGTTTTACCAATCCTCCGCTCTGTAGTGTGCTAATGTTAAACATTACCCGTCATTCTTCAAGAGTTATAAATTAAGTACCTGTAACGTACTGGTGCTTTATCTTATTTTATCGACTATTCTTTTCCTCTAAATTTCTAGTCATGTGCTAATGTTAGAAATCAATATCTAAAGTCATTATATTTAAAGATTGTCACGTTATCGAAAATTGGGTCTTTAAATCCATTCATCGTTGATTATTGGTAATAACACACATCAATATTCTCTATTTTCTCTCTTTAGACCATTATTAAATAGCAGCGAGACCTGGCAGAGTTAAATAAAAACGCTTCTATTCCTTTGGCGGAATATTTATCGAAGACATTGCGATTGACAGTTGTTGCAACGAAGCAATATATAAAATTAGAAATATGTAATTTTTTTTCTAAAAATCATAAAATATACAGCAGATAAAATAATTATTTTAGACAGATTTTATTAACATTAAAATAAAAATAGATTATTTTCTAAAATGAATAGGAAACTCATTCTATCTTTGGTATTGCAATATATTCCACTTAATAATGAATTTGTGACCAGGAGGCTCGGCCATTGAAACTCTATATCAAATCCATTTCAACAATAAGCTACGGGAGACATGAATATTGTTGGCTCCCGTGCTGGTAAGCATACGTTTCTAAATATGGCATTGATTAGCTAAAAAGTTGTTGTTGTTGTTTTAATGGTAGATAAATGTAGAATATCATGTACGCAGAGAGAGGTTGGTGAAAGTGGGTGCACGAAGATGATCGGCTTAAAGGGTTTTTAATATGCAAAAATATGGAAATATTGGACAAGAGACGAAGGGAGTGGTAGTCGAAGCTGGAAACGGCGAATTAATAATTCTTCTATTTATGAATATGATTTAATAATATTGAACTTATTTCATGCTGGCTTCAGAAATATACTTCCTCAGTATCGGCTCTGGAGATGAAGTTAAGGGAGGGCAGGATAATGATTGATGCATACAAGATATACATACATACACACATAAATACATACATACATACATACATACATACATACATACATCATACATACATACATACATACATAAATGCAAAAAGATTGCTATGGGATAAATAATGAAAAAATATTTTTCTTGTTAAGTATATACGTATGTATCTACTCAAGGAATATTAGTGGAACACTCCCATCAAAACGTCCACTATGTGTAAAATATAAAAGGCATGTCATAGTTATTTGGAACAAAGAACAAAATTATTTACAGTTACGTACAATTACATAGTCAGTTGCAGAACCGTCTCAGTAATATTATAGGCCCTCAGGTAAATCAATGTCCTGGGCCCTGAAGTGTTTATTTAATGATAGCAAGCTACAACAAACATAGATCTGAAGTGGACACTTGGATCCGTGAGGCCCCCGGACAACTGCATGGTATACCCACGCATTAAGACAGCAGTAGTCAGCTATCTTATTTCTTTATTGCCCACAAGGGGCTAAACATAGAGGGGACAAACAAGGACAGACAAAGGGATGAAGTCGATTACATCAACCCCAGTGCGTAACTGGTAACTATTTAATCGACCCCGAAAGGATGAAAGGCTAAGTCGACCTCGGCGGAATTTGAACTCAGAATGTAAAGACGGACGAAATACCGCTAAGCATTTCGCCCGGCGTGCTAACGTTTCTTGCAGACGTGAACATTTCTTTGAAAATAAACGAGCAAGAAAATTACTCCGAAGCCTACAACATCTCTACGCTAATTTTAAATTCACAGTTATACCCATAATTATTAATGCATTATGATAGCAATTATTAATAATTACTAATGATTATGATAGCAAGAATCCAAGTGGAAATCTCGAAAACCAGGGGTTTCAAGCAAAGGAAGTGACCACCAAGCACATATTTTACAAATACTAATTTGTAAGCAAATAATAAAAATATGCGATGCTTTTCTAAAATTCAACATCTACGCGTACATTTTGTTATCTAAACTTCAGCAATGAACGAGCTTTTTCTTTAGAAGCAAACCTCGAATAATCATAAAATGAAACATAGCATATATGTGTCACACACACACACACACACACACCACACACACACATTTATATAAATACATAAAAAGAATTTAAATGAAATTACACGTAGTAAATCAAAATACATACATTTATGTATGCTGATATATGTCATTAATCCTTTTCCTAGGCATTTTGAACGGAAATTTTATGCATACGTTTCTGTAAAAAAAACAAAAGAAGTAAAATGCTAATCCAGCAAAAGGATTCACAGAAAGTATGTATGGCACCACATGTAAAAAAAATTAAAAGTTACGCTTTCTAGAAAGAATGTGTATTGTATGAAGATACAAGCTAAAGCACTGCACTCCGTCCATTTTCTGCTTGCACATGTCAAGTTCGCATGTAGGTAACTCATGTATTCTACCCCCTCCCCCCGCGCACACACACATATATATATATTACGTTATATATAAACAAACATAAGTTCGTTTTTCAAATGCTGAAATGTATTGTAGTACAAGTAGAAAGATATATTATTTTCAACGCATAAGTACTGATAGAACAGTAAATAAAGGATAAAATCCTTACAGAGCAGAAAAAGCAGTCAGCAACCAGCCATGAGACTCGAACTCACATCCCTTCAATTTCCGGTCGAAGTGCTTTACCGTTTAAGCTAAACTGACATATTTTCCTGCTCAGTAAGGATTTTATCCTATATATGCTGTTCTATCAATACTTATGCGTAGAAAAAAATATATCCTTCTACTTGTACTACTATACACTTCAGCGCTTTAAATAACAAACTTATGCTTGTTTACATATGACGTAATTTCTATTTCATCTAGCGTTTCTAGATGAGTTTATAAATTCTAAATTGCAGAAGAATTTGTCAGTGAAGCAGTTTAGCTTAAAAGGTAAAGCACTTTGACCGGAATTTTATTGAAACGCTAAGTTATGGGGACGTAAACACACTAACAGCGGTTGGCAAGCAGTGGTGAGGGACAAACACAGATACAAAGTCGCACGCGCGCGCACACACGCATATATATATATATATATACATATATATACATAATACATACATACATACACACACACACACACACACACACACACACACATATATATATATATATATATATATATATACGACGAGCTTCTTTCAGTTACCAAATCCTCTCACAAGGCTTTGGTCAGTCTTAGGCTATGGCAGAAAAACATTTTCTCAAGGTGCCACGCAGTGGGACTGAACTCGGAACTATGTGGTTGGCAAGCAAACTTCTTACAACACAGCCAGTGCTATGATCAAGCAGACTAAAAAAAATCTGGCGTTGATCTGCATCGACAAGACTTGTCTTATTACAGTGAACATGTCCGAAACATTGAATTTTCCATTCCCATAGTAATACCACTGTACTCTTTTAATGTATTGCCAAATATATATATATATATATATATATATATATATATATATATATATATATATATATATATGGTAAATCCCCAAAATACGAAGAACAAACGCAAAAAGCAACAACACGAGGACGTGGTGCATGTAAAGTATTAGCAGACGCTTATGGAAGGAAAGAAAGGTGGTTTTACGTTTCGAACAAAGCTCTTCTTCAAAAACAGGTGATAGAGGAAAGTCCAAGAGAAAAGGAAGACGGGAGGAAAAAAATCGCCAACGATTCACATGTGGTTACATTTTGAAAATGTATAGATATTGTTGTGTTTCGGGATGGTCATTTTATTTATTTATCATTTTTTTTTGCCAAATAAAGATACGCACTATATTTTTTTCTTCACTCGTTTACTATTGTTGTTTTATTATTTTAACGCCTGTCCATTGTCCGGAAATCTTTCGTCACACATCTTTGACCTCTTCAGCGACACCTTTTGTTTCCGTGTGTGTTCTTCCTCCACTTGCTCCATTCTTTTTCAACACTCGATTTCACAATTTCACACCAGGAATCTTGCAAAACGAATTGATAAACGTATATATATATATATATATATATATATTAGGGCTGGTAACGATTAATTTAATTTTGATTAGTAACTTTAGAGAGATTAACGATTAATTAATAGTTAATTTCGATTAGAACACAAAAATGTCTGCAGTTGCATTTATTGACATGTTTATGATATTTTAATTAAGATTCAGTTAAAAACAAGAAATAGCATAGGCGCTTTCTTACTCAAATGTTGCTGGATAACCAGTTATGCAAACACACAAGCATGTTAACAGTATTTAGTTCAAGTGATGAGCGCGTCTTGTTAACAATGTAACCAGCAAAGCTAAATAATCTTTCACACGGAACCGAGGTAGCTGTTATGCACAGAACAGTCTTGGCAAAAATTGCCAATTTCGGATATAGATGTTCATTAAGTTTCCACCATTGTAGTGGATCAACTGATTCAGCAACTTTTTTCTCCATTTTATATCGCTGAAGCGTTTTCGACCTCCTCTTCTAAGTCTGAGTCAAACTCCATCAGCTTAATACGCTTTTCATTCGGTTCGCATATAGTTTTACTGACACTGTCAGTATCATCTTGTGCATTAGTCTTCAACCGATCATCATTAACATCAACTGCTATTTGCTGTCCAATAAGTAACCAAGTTTGTTCTTGGGAATCATCTGATAAACACTTCAAGTTTTTATATCGTGGATCAAGTGCTTTTGCAATCTGTAATATTTCAATACTTTTCATGTCAGCTACACATTTGCTGAAGTTATTAACAGATGCAACCTTGAATCTTGTTATATAACCTGGATCATCATCATTTACAATCATGTGCTTTGTCAAAGACAATAATAGTGGCAATACACAGCTACACGACGCATATTTTTCACTGCCAAGCTGGACCGTAGCCTGACAGAATAAGTCTAAGACGTTGATGTATTTTGAAATCTTTTCCCAATCAGAATCGAACAATTTTGGACCTTTATATTCTCTTCGTCTGACATGTAGATGGTTATTGCTTCTCTTTAGCATTAGAAAAGTACTGTTCCATCTTGTTAGAACATCTTGCTGTAGCTTACGAAATAGTGAATCACTACAATTCTGCAATTCAGTTGTGTGGATAGAGCTATGTTTAAAATATCTTATGATTTTTTGACATTTAACAAAGGATGTTTCTGTATCTGCGGCTTTAAACCCATGCAATATGCTCAACTGCAGGCTGTGAGCCAAACACGGAATATGAACAAAACCAGTTTGATTAACAGCTGAAACCAAATTTCGTGCATTGTCTGTAACTAGAGCCTGAATCTTCTTTGTTATATCCCAGTCTTTTACAAGTTGTTTATATAACTCAGCAACATTGTTAGAATAGTGACGTTCAGCAACATGCACACATTCAAGAATAACACTTATTAAATTCCAGTCACCAGCAATCCAATGGCCGGTGATTCCGAAATAACTTTCATTACCTAAGGATGTCCAAAAATTGTTCGCGCAATTGCCTTTGAATTTTTCACTGCTTCTAAAACACTTTCTCTTTTGCTGTTATAAATATCAGCCAACATTTTATCAGTTGTGAGCCGGCAAGGTAGTTTATATTCGGTATTTTGAAGCACTGTACGCAACACTTGCTGAAGACCATCATCTTCAACTATCGATATTGGTCTACCATTATTAGCTATCCAGTTCGCAAGTGATGTTTTAACGTCATGTTGTAGGGTAACATTCATCGGATGATCAGACCGGTGATAAAACTGACACAAAGTAGTCTGTTTGGAGGAAGATGACACCGCCGCTGTAGACCGACTAAATGAAGCTGATATTGCGAGCTGAGGTTTCGAATTCTATAGCGAGTGTTTGTTTTGAATGTGGTAAGTAAGCGATGTGTTAGATCGATGGTATGCGAACGATTTGTCGCAATGGATGCAATAAACGTTATCAGCAATTTTGAAATTACCGTCAGCCAACAATTTAAATCCAAAATGTTCGTGTAATCGACCTGATATAGGTCTATATTTCATAACTCGATTCTTCTCCACCGTCATTTTATTGTGGTTGCTATTGCTGCCCGACTTCCGGGACATTTACTAATGATAGGTAGAAAATTAAATTTGAAACCGATTAATAAAAAAATTAATCGTTAAAATAAATTAACGATTAATAGATTATTTAATCTTTAAATTCCGCAGCCCTACCTAATATATATTATATATATATATATATATATATATATATATATATATATAATATATATATATATATATATATATATGTGTGTGTGTGTGTGTGTATGTATATATATGTATGTATATATATGTATGTATGTATATATATGTATGTATGCATATATGTATATATGTATGTATGCATGCATGCATGCGTGCATGTATGTATGTATGTATGTATGTATGTATGCATGCATACATGCATGTATGAATGTATGTATATATGTATACACACACACACACACACACACATATATATATATATATGGGAAACAATATAAACGGAGTTTGTGAGAGGTAGAGAGAAAACACCGAAGAGAAAGAAGTTGAAGGAAAATATAGTATGTCTTCTAACAATAAACACAAAATAGGATTTTGTAATAACTTAATTTTAATGAAAACATTTGAAAAGAAACAAGAGAGAGCATGCGCATGCAAGAGAGAGTGAAAAAGAGAGAGAGAATGAGTGAGAAAGAGAGAAAGAATAGGAGAGAGAGAAAGAGAGAAAGAGAGAGAGAGAGAGAGGGGGGGAGACAAAGACTCTAACTATATCAAATAAAAATTAAAATTAGTTTTTCTAACTGAAATGCGAAGTTGAATTCTCCAATAATAAAAGATGTTTGAGAACCACATTTTAATAAAAAGTATTAAAATTTATAAGAATTTTCTACGCAGTGTAATCTTTAATTGCTTTTTTTTTGTGAAAGTTATGTACTCCAAATTTCTTTCCTTTTTTTGTACTATAAATGTCTCATATTTTACATGCATCTTTTCGCCTATACTGTT
>NC_043008.1:32541044-32618544 GCF_006345805.1 Octopus sinensis
TTTAAAGTTCCATAAAAAAAAAATGATCGAATTAATCCTTTTGATGATAAGCTTTCTGTAACTCCTGGTAAATTAACATGATGTTCCTCCATAATATCCGGATTCTCAAGTCTTCAGTAAGATGTAATTATGATGGTTAATTGGGCTTTTTCATTTAAACGTAGCCTCATCACTCCAAACAACTTCTGTTAGTAAGTGAGCATCTTCTCCACATCTTGCCAAGTACCTCTTGCAAAACTCCACTCTTTGGTCTGGGTCACCATCATTAAGAGCAAAGACAATTCTTGTAACGTAACTTTTCCAATGACAGCGCTCGATTTTGAAATCCCTATCTTACGACTCGCTTGCTGCATAAATTTTCTTGAACTTTCATAATACGTGTCTAGTACACATTTTGTATTGTGTGACTCGTAGAAGTTCGCAGTTTTCCGTAACTTTTCTTGTGGACATTCTAAACAGATACGTCTGATTTAAGCTTATCTCTAATTCGAATGTTGGTAAATTGCATAAGCGGATCCTTTTGAAACTCCATCTCCAACTGCCTTCACATTTTGACAGCGTTTTCAAACTTCCAGTCGCATTTTAGGGTAAACTTCCTTTATATGTATGTGTGTGTGTGTGTGTGTGTATTTATATATATATGTATGAACGTATATATGTATGAACGTATATATGTATGAACGTATATATGTATGTATGTATGTATGTATGTATGTATGTATGTATGTATGTATCTATCTATCTATCTCTCTCTCTCTCTTCTCTCTCTCTCTCTCTATATATATATATATATATATATATATATATATATATACACACACATACTCAGATAAGTGTATGTATGTGTGTTTGTGTAAAATGCAATACGTTATATGCCTTAGGAGTTATACACGCGTGCAAATATACATATTTATATATTTGTATATATATTTGTATATATATATATTATATATATATATATATATATATATATATATATATATATATATATATATATATACGTATGTGGATACAAACTTCTACACACAGACACACGCACACACATACACACACACGTACGCACGCACACACACGCACACACACATACACATACTATGTCTATGCCCATACGTACACATGTCAGAGTAAATAGTAATTAACAGCTACAGTTAATTGCTGAAGGGTAAGTTATTAGCTTGCATTATGTGTATCAGCGATTGTGTGTGTGCGTATACGTACTATATACCTAGATTGGCTTATGTGTATCAATGAATATACGTATGTGTGTGCGTGTGTATGCATGTGTGTGTATGCGCGCGCGTGTGTGTGTGTTCGTGTGTGTGCGAGTGTGTGTGTGTGTGTATGGGCTGATTTAGCTGTTTGGGCCATAACTTCTGTATCTTAATCTATAATACACATTTTGTCAGTTATGTCTGTATATGTATGTAAGCATGTATGTATGTATGCGTACAAGCATGCATGCATATACGTATGGATGCGTGTGTTTGTGTGTATATATGTGAACGTATATTTGTGTGTTTGGGTTCTATATAATGAATACTTGTGTTTGTGTCTAAATATTCATTTATAAGGTTGTGTGTGTGTGTGCAATGTGTGTGATTGTGAGAGTGTGATGTGTAGTTTATCACCTTATAACTTGAAGCGCAACCTGATCCACCCTTTAGTAAATCACACCAGTTTACAATACGGTGACGTCACAAAATAAATACCGATCAAATCCCAAACGTGAAAACCAATTGGTTATGCTGTAATGATTTATTCCAAGTTAACTGTTTCTCGTTTATATAATAGATAAGAAGTTATTAATAGATTAGTACATTTGTTTACACAACAATCTGTTTGACATAATTAACAGTATTATACACTTAGCATTCTTTTATCCTTTTATCTATTATAATAACTGGTCAGTTTCGTGTTATTGTAGAAGACACTTACCCAAGGGCTCGCACAGTGGAACTAAAGCTTTCTCACACAGTATTAATAATAATAATCCTTTCTACTACAGGCACAACCTTGAAATTTAGCGGGAGGAGACTACTCGATTACATCGACCCCCAGTGTTTCAATGGTTCTTATTTCATCGATCCTGAAAGGACGAAAGGCAAAGTTGGCATCGGCGGAATTTGAACTCGGGATGTAAGGACGGACGAAATGCCGCTAAGCAATTTGCTCGGCTCGCTAACGATTCTGCCTTCTCGCTGCCTTGGTTTCAAATATTGGCTCAAGGCCAGCAAGTTTGGGGGAGGGTAAAGTCGATTACATCGGCCCCAGTACTCAACTGGTACTTATTTTATCGACCCATATAGGATGTAAGGCAAATTTGAACTCAGAACATAAAGATGGAGGAAATACCGCAAAGCATTTTGCTCGGCATGCTAACAATTCTGCCAGCTCACCGCCTTAATAATAATAATAATAATAATAATAATAATAATAATAATAATAATATAATAATAATAATGATAATAATAATGTATGATGTGTAGTTTATTATGTTATAACTTGAAGCACAACCTGATCCATCCTTTAGTAAATCACACCAGGTTACAATACTGCGAGGAATGTAATGTGTTTCCTGAAGAAAAGTATGGTGGGATGGAAAATTGAACTGACATCTTACGAAAAAAGCTTGGGCACCCTGGGTATCAGAAAAAGGATTTTCCAGGGTGATAGTGTATCTCCGTTGCTTTATGTTCTCTGCATAATATCCCATGATACCCCATGACACCTCTTGGTACTCAAGAAAATGAAGCTGGGAGATCAGCTAAAGGGAAAATCCCTAAATAATCAACCACTTCCTCTGCATGGATGATTTGAAACTCTATGGCAAAAGATGAGACACAAGTGAGTTCCTTGGTGAACACGGTCCGCTGTTTTAGTGCTGATATTAGAATGAAATTTGGATTTAAGAAGTGCGGAAAAAGCTACCTAAAAAGGAGTAAGATACAGTCCCTAGCAGGGATATAATTACCGAATAGAGACTTGATTAAGCAAATTGAAACGGAAGGATACAAATACCTTAGTGTACTTGAGTTCAATGGGATAATGGAAAGGGAAATGAAAGAGCAACTGAGGATGGAGTATTTCCGAAGACTGGGGTTGGCGTTGCGCTCAAAAGTGACTGGATGAAATAAAATCCAAGCAATTAATACGTGAGCGATAGTATCACTTCGGTATGGAGCGGGAATTATAAAATGGCAAAAGAGAGAAGTGAAGAAAATGGATACCAAGACCAGAGAAATGTTGACACCCTAAGAGTGACACCAATAGACTGCACTTGTTCAGAAGAAAGGGTGGAAGAGGTTTGGTCAGTTGCCAGGACTGTATCGAAGCAGAAGAAAATAGCTTAGGGTGATACAAAAAAAATCCGTGGAAGAAAGGCTGGCATCATCAAAACTGAAAATTTTGCAACGAAAGAAAAATTTAAACAAGATATGAACAAAATAAGAAAAGAAAAACCATGGAAGGAAAAGAAAATGTACGGTCAGTTTGCAAGAGATGTGAACGCCAAGACAGATACAGAGGACCGGTGGCTATGATTGAGGAGAAGTGACCTGAAGATAGAGACAGAAGCACTCATATGCGCAGCTCAGGAACAAGCGATAAGGACCAACTATATGAAGAGCAAAATAGACAACACTTCCGATAGCAACAAATGCAGAATGTATGGTGAGAGAGGTGAAACAGTATGGTGCATCGTTAGCGAATACTCGAAATTGGTTCAGCGAGATTACAAAAGACACCATGAAAATGTGGTAAGAATGATCCATTGAAGCCTCTGTTGAAATCACGACCTACGAAGAGCCAAGATGTGGTATGAGAAAACTCCAGGAGTCAACGAAAATGAGAATTGCAAAATCTTGTGGGATGCAATGATCCAGGAAACCGGACATTGTTGTGGTGAATAAAGACAAAAGAATATGTATGATTATTGACACAGCTTGCCTCGATGACAACAGGATCAATGTGAAAGAAGTAAAAAATAAACTATGACTAGTGGGAAATACGAAGGTTGTTGTCAATGAAAAGAGTAGACGTCATATCAATAGTAACTGACACACTTGGGTGCACTTGAAAATGTCAGCACTCAACTACCAGCATGGCTGAAAAAGATCGGTGCAAGTGTGAAGGTACAACACCTACAAAAATCAGCATTGCCTGGAACTACAAGAATTCTTCGAAGGGTTCTTGAAGCATGACCGGTAAACAAGTGTCACCTTAGTCTGCTGGCTGTGGTCAGCTGACACTTTCCATCATACCCAGCAAAATAAGCTGTGAGTTTTCATGTACTACTACTGCTACTACTACTACTACTACTACTACTACTACTAATACTACTACTACTACTACTACTACTACTACTACTACTACTACTACTACTACTACTACTAATAATAATAATAATAATAATAATATTTTGTCTTGGTATAAAAGATGGGCTACAGCAAATATTCTTCTCAATACCACAGATTTGCTTGTCAGTTGTTTGACTTTAACCAGTTGAGCATGTCCCTTAGTGGCTGACGATATGTGCATCGCTGATCACGAGCAGAAGTAGTGGGGGAGCATCATAGCCATGTGTTGAGAGGGATTCTTTGAGGTTTGAATAATTCACTCTGGAAACATAGGTGTTTCGTTCAACATCCTTAAACAACCCTTATTCAGGTACCTTCTGAGCGGGATGGATTACTCAACCAGAAGAAAATTCTAACTGGGCCCCACTTGCAAGGTCATGTGCTGTTTATCTTGATATGAGATCACCATGTCGCGCACATATGGTTGTGATGCATGTGCCTAGTGTACCCTTATTAGACGGGTAGTCATGATGGGTATACTGAGCTTCGTATATTTTACCCCAGTGTCACTTTGATGGCATGCACTGCTCTCTCACTCAATAATAATAATAATAATAACAATAATTTTTGAATCAGTTGAATCCGGGAATCGAAACCACAACCCCGAGATCGTGGAGGAAACGCCTAACAACATTCAGCGTTCTCTTGTTTTAGCAAGCCAAATCTAGTAAAAGAGGGGAAAATGAAATTCAAAGTATCAACTTGGAAGACTTAAAAGAAATTCTTGCCTCTCAATCATTTTCTTATAATCTCGAAAGTAACTTAAAATATTTATTATAGCCTGAATAGATATTTCCTAAATTAATTCCAAACTGTTTCTATAGGTTCTATTTTTTCATATTTCAAAAATCCTAAAGAAAATGTGCGTATAGATATTCATACTACAAAGCTTTGTAGGTTATCTTTGCTGAATAGATAATATTATCTATCCATCTATCTATCTATCTATCTATCTATCTATCTATCTATCTATCTATCTATCTATCTATCTATCTATCTATCTATATACACACACACACACACACACACACACACACACACACACACACACACACACACACACACACACATATAGGGAGAATTCACAAAAAAGGCGTAGACAACAAACAGATGTATTGGTTTAACGCTCGGGAAGTGAAAAAGTCTTTAACGTTTCGAGCCTATGCTCTTCTACAGAGAGGAACACAGAAAGAAACAGAGAGAGAAAATAAAGAATGTGTAGTGGCTAGCAATCTATCATGACGAATGCCGGAAAGAGGGGTCACACGGGAGAGCTAGGAAGAAGGGGAGATAATAAAATAGTGGTGATCCCAAAACGAAGGTGCGCGTACGTGTGTATAAGAAAGCATGTATGTGCATGTGGAAGAGGGCTGGTGACCTTGACGCATGCGTGTGTGTATGTGTAGGTGTGTAGATGATGGTGTGGGACTGGGAAGTGGTCAGTGCTAGTGTGTGCCTGGTGGGGTATGTGGGAGTGGGTGTAAGAGGGTGGGGTTACGATGAAGGTAGAGGGAGAAGGGAGAATGTAGGTAGGAGTGATATATATATATATATATATATAATATATATATATATATATATATATATATATATATAAATCTATAAACAATTGCAGCATGGAAGGGTGTTTATAAGCCATCTAAAATCACAAAAATCGTTAGATTCACTTCAACATTCTGTGATGCAGCACGGAATTTTGTCAGTGAACAAGTCACGGTCTCAAAGCGACGAAAATATTTTGGCAAATCAAATTTAAATGTTGAAGTGAATCTAACGGTTTGTGTATGTTTTTAAATGGCTTATAACACCTTCCTCGCCGCAATCGTTTTTGTTTCAGCACCCGATCTCAGATCAGGTCACTTTCTATGCAAGTACATCCCCGTAATATATATACATATATATATGACCACGTGTGTATCGTTGGCGATTTTCTTTTTCCGTCTTTCCTTCCCCGGACCTTTCCTTTTTCTATGTTTCTGACGAAGAGCTCCTCTCGAAACGTTAAATCCTCCTTCTTTCTTTCTTTTCCTGAGCGTCCAATAACACTATACTTGTTCCACGTCCTCGCGTTGTTGTGTTTTCTCTTTGTGTTTTCATGTTTGGATTAACTTTACAGACACGCACACACACACACACACACACACACACACACATATATATATATATATATATATATATATATGTGTAACTGTGTGTGTGTGTGTTGTAAAGTTGTTCAAATTCCGAACTTCAAAAGCTACGTTGCACAAAACATCCTCGTTATTACTACAACCAACCAACACGAGTAGCAGCAGCTGCGCCATCTCCGCCACCACCACCACCAACAACAACAACTCCTATCAATTACATGAACATCACAACCCTCTTTACACCACCACACAAACAACAACAACAAAGTCACCCCCACCACCGCTACTACCTCTATCGCCACTACTACCACCATCACCACTATCAAAGACCTCATTAACACTATCACCATCGCCTCTACCACCACAACATCATCACCATCGCCATAAACAACACAACCACTGTCACTACGGCCATCGCCACTAACACGATATCTACAATGATTGCCTTCCTGTCAGGAAGGTCAGAGTCCTGCGTAGAAGAAAAATGTATGCCACTAAAACTGCTGCCAATTTTTGAATGGAAATAGTTTACAGACAATGGTCTTGTCGCAGGAATTTGAATCAATGTATTGGATTTAGCATTCCTTGCAACTGCTGCACTGGAACTCAAAAATTATACAAAAACCTGAGGATGACATTTTCTACAGCCTCCGTAAGAAATATAAAGCCGTGTATACAAGGATGATTGCGGGGGAATGCACAAAAAAACCAAGACAGTTCTTTACTTGCATTCAAATGCCTGATCAATATTCAAACCGAAAAGACCAGAACCACGCGTGTCTCGACCAACTATCAAAGCTGAAATGGAGCCCCAAGAGGAGGCCGGTATCTTGCAACCGATGAACTACTCAGCGTCGGTGGCACCAATCGTGGTCGTTAAAAAGCCAAATAGGAAGATCCGAATCTGTGCCTGTCTAAATGACGTTTCGGACAAGCATCAGTAATCATTCGCATTATCTGACAATATTTTAACTGCCTCTATCCTCACCACCATCCTCATTAGCTTCACCATCAAAACCACTGACACCACTATCACAACCATCATTACCACCATAATCACCACTATCGCCACCACAACTAACACAATTGTACCACCATTCTCCCTACCACCGCATCCGTTACTAGTATTACTACCACTACCTCCACGACTACCGTCATCAACACTCCACCACCATTGTCACCACCATCATGAGTCTCACGACTACCACCGTCACAACTAATTCCATCAGCTACCACCACCAACAACAACAGCAACATCAACACCACCACCAACAACAACACCAACACCGCCGCTACCACCACCACCGCCACCGCCATCGCCGCTGCCGCCGCCGCCGCCTCTCCCACCGCCGCCGCCTCTCCCACCGCTGCCACCTCCACCAACATATTGGATAATAGAGTTTGAGCTACCCTATTGTTTTTAATGTTTAAGTCATTTGACTGTGGTCAAGCTGGAGCAGCATCTAGACGAAAAATATCCCAAAATCTCAAAAACCTTCCGCCATCACCGCCACCACCATCGCCACCATCACCGCCTGTCCCATCTCGAGTGCAGCTGCCGTATGTTTAAAATCAAACGTGGAAGATATCCAAAACGTTATTTCTACCCAATTTACAAACATGACACCAACACGAGACCATAATAGATGACATTTAGTTTCTTAGAGTCAGTCAAATTCCTAAATTCATTGGACTTCTAGTGTTCACCGTGTATTTTAAGTCTACTCGTAGTTTCTATACACACTCAACATTGGTCAAAGTTTTACTACTTCGTTCTTTTCTCCCCCCCCCTCTCTTTTTCTCTCATACCTCTCTCTCTGTTCCTCAACACTTGCTCACAATGCATGCCACTATGTGTGTTTCAGTTATTGTGTGTGTGTGTGTGTGTGTGTGTGTGTGTTGAAGTGTATTTGTTTGTGTCTTTTCGTGTGTGTATAAAAGAGAGAGAAAGAGGGCGAGGCAAAGTGGGAAACAGAGAGAGAGTGAGAGATTATTTCTGTATGTATATGTTTGTGTGAATGTTTATTTGTGGTGTGTGTGCGTGCGTATATATATATATATATATATATATATATATATTATATATATATATATATATATATATATATATATATATATACATATACATATATACACATATGTGTATGTGTGTGTGTGTATGTATGTAAGTGTGTGTGTTTGAGTGTTTGTATCTATGCATGCGCACGTGTTCGTTATGTTGTAGTTCATTTGAATGCCTATGTACAAAAGATTTGCTATCGGAAACCATTTCATGAATCTTTATGACTTCAATTAGAGTATACATATAATTAATCTACGTTTAATACGGGCAGTGAGTGATTGATAGAACCAGTGGAGCATCGGACAAAACACTTTGTGACATGTTACTTAGTTTACAATCTGATTCAAATCTTGTAGCGATCGACTTTGATTTTCATTATTCTTGTGACTAAAAGAATAAAGTAGCGGGAAAATACCTCAGTTGATTTAATCAAATACACATTTGAAGTCAATGGCCATTGGCTAATGACTAAGCGGCAATTTATTTTGACAATAATGAAGGATTTAGTAGAATAACTTTGTCGTTGTCAATCCAGTATTTGTAATATAAATTGCCATGAAATTTTAATGAATCGTTTAATTTAGATAATTGTAAAACAGAAAGCTTCTATCATAGACCCAGAGGTGTCCTCAGAAGAGCAGGTTTAAAGTTACCAGCTTAATACTGGAAAAATTATTTGAATAAATTCTTCATTATTTTCAATATTTATAAGGCAGCGAGCTCGCAGAAACGTTAGCACGCCGGGCGAAATGCTTAGCAGTATTTCGTCTGCCGCTATGTTCTGAGTTCAAATTCCACCGAGGTCGACTTTGCCTTTCATCATTTCGGGGGTCGATTAAATACGTACCAGTTACGCACTGGAGTCGATATAATCGACTTAATCCGTTTGTCTGTCAATGTCTGTCCCCTCTGTGTGTAGCCCCTTGTGGACAGTAAAGAAATAAGTATTTCGCCTGTTACAAGGTTCGACTTCGCCTTTCATCCTTTTTGGGGTCGATAAAACAAGCACCAGTTGAACACTGGGATCGATGTAATCAACCAGTTCCTTATCCCCAAATTGCTGCGCTTGTGGAAAAGTTTGAAACCATTATTAAAGAGGCGTCGAGCTGGCAGAATCGTTAAGCACACTGGACGAAATGTTTAGCGGTATTTCGCTCGTCGCTACGATCTGAGTTCAAATTCCGCCGAGATCGACTTTGCCTTTCATCTTTTTGGGGTCGATAAATTAAGCATCAGTCGTGTATTGCGGTCAATCTAATTGACTGATCCCCTCCCCAGAATTTCGGAACTTGTGCCTACAGTAGAAAAGAATATTTACTGAAACAAGGCGACGAGCTGTCAGAATCGTTAGCTCATCGGGAAAAATGCTTAGCAGCATTTCGTTCGACTATACATTCTGAGATCAAATTCCGCCAAAGTCGACTTTACCTTTCACCTTTTTGGCTGAAATTGCTGGCTTTGTGCCAAAATTTGAAACCAATATTAAATGCATATAAAAGTCGGTAAGCTGGCACTATCGCTTTGCAGCATTTCAACCGTCTTTTCGTTTTCGTTCTGAGTTCAAATTCCACCGAGGTCGACTTTACCGTTCATCTGTTCACGGTCGCTAATATAAGTAGCAATTGCACACTGGGGTTAATGAAATCGACTTACCCCTTCCCCCGGACTTGCTGGCCTTGTGCCACAATTTGAAGCCAATTTACTGAAACAGGTTGTGTATTTCACAAAAGAATTAAATCCATAATGATAGCGAGCTTATAAACAGTTTTTGACAGTTAAAGAGCGTACTTGAACGCTGAAGAGAAACTATACAGTCAGGCTGATTGTAAATAAACACAAGATGCTTATGCCTGTTTATACAATGTAGATCTACGTAAAAATAAGGCGGAGTTACTTATCTTGTTCTTACTATTATTGCTGTTGTTTATAGCCATTAAAAAGTCACAGGATTTGTAATGGCAGTGTGTTGTATTGCTACTGGTGATAGATATATAGAGATAGATAGGTAGGTAGATAGATAAATAGAGAGAGAGAGAGAGAGAGAGACCCATTGTTACACAATAGACATAAACAAAGACATGCACACACAAACACTCACATAAACACACACATACACGTACACACATAAACACGCATACACACAAACACAAATAAATGCAACAGTTTCTCCATCTTGTCTATAGTAGAACGAGATGCTTAGATGTACAAAGAAAAGAGCAGGAGAGATATATGGTGTAGGTAATTTGCGTAAATAAAAAAAAACGAGAGAAAAGATGTAACTCAGAGAGACCAACGACAGATTTGAATAACGAAGACGAATAAGATTATAAATAAATACCATACAAGATAAATTCACATTTTGTTAACACTGTCTCCACTTCCAGAGAGGATAGAACAATCACTTGGTGGCAACTAGGATCAACTCAAATGAGAATGGTATATAATCTAAAGAACCGAGAATTCTCTAAAACTGATGTGCCATTAAGTAAGCCATAGTCTGATTGTATGGAGATAAGCGGACAGCGGAGGATTCGTGTTTCTACCTTAATAGGCGTCAACAAAACAGCGGTTGCTCCAAGTTGTCTCCATACATATGTATGTAAGTATGTATGCATGTATTTATGTATGAATATATATGAATGTATGTATACATGCCTGTGTCTGAGTATATGTCTGTCTATCTATCTATCTATCTATCTATCTATCTATCTATCTATCTATCTATCTATCTATCTATCTATCTATCTATCTATCTATCTATCTACCTATCTATTTATCATTTTCTATCTATCAACATACACACACACATACATATGTATATATCATACGAGACCTCCCTTACACGCACAGACACATATATATGAAGGCACACGCACAGATACATCAATGCTATCATATCATATCTACTTCTTATCTCCTAACTGCCTTTCTTATGTATTTGTATATATACATACATGTGCGCGCACACATACAGACTCACACACACTCATACACACACACCACACACACACACACATACGCACGTGCGCGTACCCATATATGTCTGTATGTATTAGGTCTTCCCATAAATAATGTTTTTTTTTCAATTGCATGAACTAAAAGTCGAAGGGGGACAGGATAAACTACCTGCATCAACTTGCTATAAAAGCTGGTAGTAATTTTACATATTTTTTCAAAGCTATAATGGAAGTGACGAAGGAGCATATTCGGCATATTTTGCTTTATGAGTTCAATAAAGGCAACAACGCAACGGAAAGTGCGGGGAAAATTAATACAGTATATGGGGATCAGAGAAGCTTGGATTGGGTCATTCAACCAGTCGTTCAAGTCAGCGCTAGAAGAAAAACGACCATCTTTGATTTCTTTCAAGACGAAAGGTGTTCTCCCATCAGGATAATGCTCGGTCACATACAGCGAGGATGACATTCTAAAAGCTGAGGCAGTTTGAATGGGAAACGATTCCCCACTTACCATATTCGCCGGACATTGCTCCGTCTGGTTATCATTTACTCCGCAGTCTTCAAAATCATTTGGACGGAAAAAATATGAATTCTGTAGGTGAGATCAGAACAGTACTGGAAGAGTATTTTTCGTCACTGACAAGTAAATTTTATAAGAGGGGTCTTGCAAGTCCACCAGATAAATGGAAGAGTATTGTACAAAATGAAGGAGAGTATATTTTAGATTTAAAAAGAACTTTGTTTATCATAATGTTGCAAAATAAAAGAAGTATAAAAAAACTGCCTTATTTATGGGATCACCCAATATGTATGTTTTCATTTTCTCTTTTCAATATCTATTTCTTTATTAACCACAAGGGGCTAAACACAGAGGGGACAAACAAGGACAGACATAGGTATTAAGTCGATTACATCTACCCAAGTGCGTAACTGGTACTTAATTTATCGACCTCGAAAGGATGAAAGGCAAAGTCGACCTCGGCGGAATTTGAACTTAGAACGCAGCGGCGGACGAAATACTGCAAAGCATTTCGCACGGCGTGCTAACGATTCTGCCAGCTCACCGCCTTTCAATATCGACGGTCACCTGCCTGGGTGCAAGGTTTTCGATGAAAGCATTTTGTTTTATTCATTGTCTTAGATATCTTGTTCATTTGTAGAATATGAATTAAGAAGCTGCATTCTCTCCCCAAGAATCCCATATCAGCCATACTTTGCTCCAGACGGGTTGGTATATATCCTGTTGCTTCAATAACAATAAGTATGAAACTGAAAGTGTATGTTTGGTACTGAGTTTGCAAACACTCCTTATCAATAATCCCTACATATTCTCTTTCTCTTGTATTTTTCTGACCACGTTACGTTGATGTTCAGAAAGCAGATGATTTTCACGTCAGATCATGTTTTTGTCTTATGGTTTCACAATATTTGGCTGGCTGTGTTTTAATTTTTTTTTGTATGTGCGTGTGTGTGTGTGTGTGGGGTGTTTATCCTTAAGTTCCACCAATACTCTTTTGACCATCTGTGTCAGTAGTCATCTTTACCTGCAGGTATACTTTTTCCTCATCTGCTCCAGATTGCTCTTGTCACTACACCAGACTTCACTGGAAGATAGTATCTAAAAGAGATACCGTCACAGCTGGCAATAATGTAGTTTATGTCTTCAGTTTTGTTTTGCATGTATGTATGTATGTATGTATGTATGTATGTATGTATGTATGTATATGCATATGTATGTATGTATTATGTATGTGCGTATGTATGTATGTATGTATGTATGTATGTATGTATGTGCGTATGTATGTATGTATGTATGTATGTATGTATGTATGTATGTATGTATGTATGTATGTATGTATGTATGGTTTTTGCAAACAACTTACAGATGTAAGTGCTACCAGTTGAAAGCTCCGCATACCGGATGCTAGCAAGTTTATGGGGCCACCAGGAAAGAATGCGCACCATTTCGGGGCCTACCACTCGACGGCATCATTGTGGACCGGCCCCCCACCCCTCACTGAAATTGGTTATCAGGTTTCGCTCAATATTCTTCTAGCAATATTCATCGTCTCTTTTTAACCAAATCCAGTGGCTTGCCTTTTCCACTATTGATTGGATATTACTTATGATGGTGTGTATGTGTATGCGTGTATATATGTACTACGTACGTATGTACGTATGTAGTATGTATGTATGTATGTATGTATGTATGTATGTATGTATGTATGTATGTATGTATGTATGTATGTGTTGTTTTGTGTGTGCGCGCTCGTATGCATGCTTGTATCTAAGTATGTACAAGTATATGTATGTATATAAACCTATTGAGAACATGTTGATTTTGGACTTAGTCATTAAATCAATAACTTCAAATCTATTTTTTCTTTCTCTAATTCTTCACAGAATGTTTGAAGCCATTTTGTCAGCGATTTGTCAAATAATATTTATCTCGATATCTTTGACTTTGCTTTTGTACATGATTTCATTTTCTTAGTTCTTTTTTTACTCATAACTTTCCTTTTTGTTCTGTTTCTTTTTTTCTTTTTTCCTTCTTTTCTCCCCCCCTTGTTTCCTATTTTTTCTCCATTGTATGTCTATTAAATCCATTTTTTCCCCAACTTTCTTTCGATCTTATTTACTTTCTTAGTTTACCGTTCTTTAATTTTTTCCTGCTTCATTTCCATCTTTCCTTCTTCGTTTCCCACTTTCTTCCCACATATTCTTTCCCCACCCTCACGTCATTTCTCTCCCTTGATATTTCTCTTTGTATCTCGCTTTCACTACAACCCGTACTCACCCTCACACGCAATTTTATCGCAATGAGAATATATAAAAAAAAATAGTACTCTGCTGTAAATGTCTTTCTGTTTTTCTGTTTATGTATTTCTACATATAACACATGCATTTCAATCCCCATTCTTACGACAGACAGAATATTGTAAAGTTATTCTTTTACTCTTTTACTTGTTTCAGTCATTTGACTGCGGCCATGCTGGAGCACCACATTTAGTCGAGGAAATCGACCCCAGGCTTATTCTTTGTAAGCCTAGAACTTATTCTATCGGTCTCTTTTTGTCGAACCGCTAAGTTATGGGGACGTAAACACACCAGCATCGGTTGTCAAGCAATGTTAGGGGCGGGGGGACAAACAAAGACACACACACACACACACATATATATATACATATATACGTCGGGATTCTTTTAGTTTCCGTCTACCAAATCCACTCACAAGGCTTTGGTCGGCCCGAGGCTATAGTAGAAGACACTTGCCCAAGGTGCCACGCAATGGGACTGAACCCGGAAGCATGTGGTTGGTAAGCAAGCTACTTACCACACAACCATTATTATTATTATTATTATTATTATTATTATTATTATTATTATTATTATTATTATTATTATTGTGTCGGCAACTTAAATGCCAGTGAAACACTGGGATCAATGTAATCGGCTAACCCCCTCTCCAAAAACTGCTGCCCTTGTTGCAATATTTCAAACCATTATTGTTATTATTGTCGCTACGTTCTGAGTCCAAATTTCGAAGTGGTCGACTTTGCCTTTCATCCTTTCGGAGTCAGTTAAATAAGTATCAGTTATGCACTGGTTCGATGTAATTGACTTAATCCCTTTCCCCCAAATTTCAGGTCTTGTGCCTACAGTAGAAAGTATTATTAAGGCGGCGAGCTGGCAGAATCGTTAGCACACCGAGCGAAATACTCAGCAGTATTTCGTCCGTCTTTAAATTCTGAGTTCAAATTCCGCGGTGGCTGACTTTGCAGTGATGAAATAAGTACCAGTTGTGCACTGGAGTTGATGTAATCGACTAGTCCCTTACCCCCAAATTTCCGGCCCTGTGCTGATGGTAGAAAGGGTTATTATTATTATTATTATTATTATTATTGTTGATGTTCATAATTTATCGATCTCGATCCAGTTCATCTTATTTTGTATTTTCAGAATGAAATATTCCGTTATTGTAAAGCTAAATCAATCTTTAGGTATGGCTTTGTAATTCCAGTTAACACAAAGTGACAAACATACACGTATATACATGTACATGCGCGCGCAAATGCACATACGCACGCGCGCACACATACTCGTAAGAAAATGGTATCGGTTTAAGTGCAGCCAAATAACATACTTTAAAGATCTAATGGATTGTTTGCGTTGACTGATAGTAAATATTCTTTCAAAGATGTCACAAATTAATTGCATAAAACCTCAATATTTAAGAAAAGAAAAGAAAATTTGAAATAGTTTATTACATTCCTACCTGTTGGAACGCTTATGGGATTAAAAACAATACAAAAAAGCAGGATATCTTTCTATTTCTCTATATGTACGCCCCCACACACACCACACACCACACACTCATATATATATACATATATACATGCATACATACATACATGCATACATACATATGCACATATAAATATATTCGTACAAATGCATATGTGAATATATTATATATATATAATGTACATATATGTATTTATAATCGTAGTTCTATAATGTAAACCGTATATCGTAATCTAATATAAACTGGCTGTAATTTTTGTGTTTTTGTGGTGAAAAATCCGATGACAGATCCACAAATAACACAAACGATCAAATAACAAGAGAGCAAGGCTGATACATTAATTTCAAGACGGAATTAAGAATGTCACTGGAATGTATGTTTCTGACAAGAAAAAAATGTGGAATAAAGTTTTTAGGAATTAATTTCTAATTATGCTGGTAAGCTCTCTGTGTGATTACTAAGTAGTTTTATTTAAATTTAGTACTTCAAGAATTGCAGGCAGCGAGCAGGCAGAATCGGTAGCACGCCAGGTGAAATACTTAGTGGTATTTCGTGTGTCATTACATTCTGAGTTCAAATTCCGCCGAGGTCGACTTTGCCTTTCATCCTTTCGGGGTCGATAAATTAAGTACCAGTTACGCACTGGGGTCGATTTAATCGACTTAATCCCTTTGTCTGTCCTTGTTTGTCCCCTCCATGTTTAGCCCCTTGTGGGTAGTAAAGAAATTGGTATTTCGTCCGTCCTGAGTTCAGATTTTACCAAGATTTATTTTGTCTTTCATCCTTTTGGTGTTGATAGACGATGTAATCGACTAACCCACTAACCCGAAATTGCTGGCTTTGTGTCGAAATTTGAAACTAATATTTCAAAAATCGAATACAGACACATATACATATATGCATACAGAAATCCCTCGACTATCGCGAGTGTTACGTTCCAAACAGCCCGCGATAGATGAAAATCCGCGAAGTTGTAACAGTACTGTATATTTTTTGTATTATTTTTATAATTTGTATATATTTATTTTATTATAAATGCAAAACAACAGCACGAAGGAATCGACGTAAGCGTAAATAATAAACCGCGATAGGTGAATCGCAATATAGCGAGGGATTACAGTAAGTATACAAAGATACACACACATACACGTATATATGTATGTATATGTCAAAATATGATGGAAAATTTGGTATATTCTTATACAGATGTGCGCGCACTTGTGTTTATGCATATTTGTGTTTCTAATATATATTTGTACTTGATGTAAAACATAAATCAGCGAGAATTATGTAGGGTTCTTGACACACCTTTTATATTTAATGCAAACACGCGAGATAGTTAAGACTATTAACGCTTGTAATAGATATTGTCTTCGTACCTAGTATGTAACAGTGATATTTTCAGTGTTCCTCCGCTAACTTAGAATTTCATTCGACTTTTCCGTTGGATTCAGTATTTAGGATGCACCTATACAATGACTCAGCCTCCAAATGCTTTTGTCCACTGTATCATTCTGGCAATACGTACAGCAGCAACAACAACGAAAAATTTAAGTAATGTTGTAGGAAGGAACAGGTAATATTTATCTCCCCTCTGGTACTTATTTCCATTTGCTCAGTAGCTTGTCCACATTGCATGTAAACTATCATAGGAACAAACTAAATGGCGAATCTTTGACTGCTTGTATCATCCTCCAAATAAACAACCAGTTCGAAATGAATATTGAGCAAAATAAATAAGTAAATAAAAAAATCGCAGAGCGGTGGTATTTTAAAGATAATTTTTTGATCTTGAGGCCCCGATACTATCCACCTTGTCTACCTTGTACCGCTAAAGCCATTACAAAAAACGTCTTCTATCTAAATCCTTCTATTTTATAAACTGAGCAGATTATATACTGTAGCTCATCTTTTATACCAAGAGAAAACAATGTACATGATAACACTTCCAATAAGTTAAGATGATTGTTGCTGCTGTAGTTGTTGTTGTTGTTGTTGTTGTTGCTGGTGTCATCATCATCATCATCATCATCATCATCATCATCATCATCATTATTATTATTATTATTATTATTATTATTATTAAGGCAGTGAGCTGGCAGAATCGTCAGCAAATTCCACCAAGGTCTACTTTGACATTTATCCTTTCGGGGTCGATAAAATAAAGTATTATTCAAGTACTGGGATCGATGTGCTAGACTTACTTCCTTTCCTAAATTCGCTGATCTTGTACCAAAATTTGAAGGAATTTTATAATTGCATTATAAGACAAGGCGGTGTGTTGGCAGAATCGTTCGCACATCAGACAAGATTCTTAATATTTCTTGTTGGTCTTTATGTTCTGATTTCAAATTCTACCGGGGCCGATTTTACCTTTCATTCTTTTTGAGGTCGATAAAATAAGTACCAGTTGAACACTGGGGTCTATGTAGTTGACTATCATCCTCCACTCAAAATTGCTGGTCTTGTTCCATAAATTTGAAACAACTAATTCATTGTAAAAAAGAAGGGTGTTGAGCTGGCAGAATCACTAGCACGTCGGACAAAATGCATAGTGACATTTCTTCCAATTCTGCACATTCTGAGGTTAAATTCCGCCGAGGTCGACTTCGCCTTTCATCCTTTCAGGTTCGATAAAATAAATATCAATTGAGCACTAGGGTCGATAAAATCGATTATCATCCTCACTAAAAATTGCTGGCCTGGTACCAAAATATGAAAGTATTATTACATTATAAAATGTTTAAAATATCACGTCTTGTGCTTAAAAACAGACTTTTAAGAATTTCACTGAAAATTTTGTGAAGACGCATAAAAATTCGATATTTCAGGAGAGCTCTGAACAGGATGATGTTACTTCGGGCCTTTTTTCTGATATAGTTTAAGTGAATGAAGTAAAATTGCTTCGATTAAGTGTTGGAAGTGCATCGCTTGCTCATTTGCTTCTCGTCTTTTATGTGAAACTTTTACTTAACTTATGATGGAGTAAGAGAGACACCGTCGATACCTGCAGCTTGTCTCGGATATTTAGGCCTGGCAGAGTCTATCTCTTTCAGGTTTAAAATCCAGCCGATTTCTTCCGGAGAGTGAAAGAA
Organism: Octopus sinensis; assembly: GCF_006345805.1. Classification (NCBI taxonomy): domain Eukaryota; kingdom Metazoa; phylum Mollusca; class Cephalopoda; order Octopoda; family Octopodidae; genus Octopus; species Octopus sinensis. Next base: position 32,559,952 of record NC_043008.1, read on the forward strand.
GAAGAAGAGAAGAAGAAGAAGAAGAAGAAGAAGAAGAAGAAGAAGAAGAAGAAGAAGAAGAAGAAGAAGAAGGAGAAGAAGAAGAAGGAAAAGAAGAAAATGCTGTAGTAGTAGAAGGAAAAAATGAAGGAGGATGAAGGGGAGAAGGAGGAGAAGGAGAAGAAGGAGGCCTGATAAGAGAAGGAGAAGAGACATCAGTATCAGATTGATACTTCATTTACTGAATCTTCTACCACTTTCGTCTCTGTATGAAGTGTCAACTTTCACATTGGCGAAAGTTGAGTTCAGAGAGCAGGAATTAACTGGACTGCACACTGCTCTAACGGTTCTGCCAATTCGCCTCCACCATCTTTATCTGCACATACATCACGAAGAATATCTTTTTGATGCTTATATTACGAAACTTTAGAAAGTGTCATCATACGACAGAACATTTTTAGTATACTTTTCTTTTTATATCGTCTTCAATATCCATTATTTATGAACTGTTACCAAGATTTAGCAAAACTGGTAATTTTTGAGAGAAACTACATTCTAGATTGCTGAAAAGAAGACATTTACAGCTTTCAGAAGAGGAACAGAATAATTACCAAGTGCTAGTTAACCTCTTTAAGCCGAATATCAAATATCCAAGAGATTCTCAAACCAACCATTTTCTCAAAGTCAGCAATGAACGAAATAAAGCCAACGTTATCTTAATCCGTGTCCATACAAAATTCGGTCTCATCAAATCTCACCATAATAATAACAGGTTGCGAGAAGCCTTTCCTTACATTTTGCATTAAGAATGAGACAGAATGAAAATTAATTTCATAACATCCTTCCTTTTCAAAGAAATAATTGTAACTTCTGATTGGATGCTAACATCAATAAACACAATTGCAGAATATATACTGAAAGGAAAAAAAAAAAAAAAAACTCCATCTGTACGTGTATGTGTCCTGCAGTCAATAACGCTTAATTCCTACACGTTCGTAGTTTGTGTGTTTGCACGCGCATGCGTATGTTTGCGTTTCTGTGTGCATGTGTACATGGATGTGTGGCGGTGGGGGGTATGGGTGGATGGAGGTTTGTGGTAAATCTAACAGCATTCTTTCTGATGAAATATCTGCAAGTACTGGAAATTATTTGATAATGTTCCCATGTTCTATGCCGACAATTGATGCAGCATGACGAATATTGACGGTTTGTTTCTTCGGCTAGTTTATTCTGTTGTGTTTGTATTATTTTGTTTTATTCTCTCACTCTTTTATTGTTTTTCTTCCTTCCTTCCTTCCTTCCTTCCTTCTTTCTTTCTTTCTTTTTCCTCCTCTCTCTGCCCCACGCATATATATATATATATATATATATATATATATATATATATATATATATTATATATATATATATATATATAATATATATATATATATATACGTATATATATATATAGGTATATATATACTTACATATACATATATATATATATGCATATATGTGTATATATAGGTATATATACATATTATATACATAGCATATATAACATATATATACACGTAGATATATATAATATGATATATCATATGTAAAGGTGTATATATATATATATGTATGTATACATATATATGTATATATATAGATGCATATATATGTATATATATACACACATACACATATATATGTATATGTATATATATATATAATTTATGTGTTGTCTATGTTTGTGAATGGGTGCGTGCGTATTTATGCATATGTATATATATGTAAGTGTGTGTGTGTGTATGTGTGTAGGTGTGTGTGTTTTTGTGTGTTACTGTGTACATTAATCTGCTTGCTCACATCCATATACCTGTGCATGTGTACATAAATGTAAAGTATAGGCATACATGTGCCAACGCAGGATTGTATGCTTGATATGCGTCTACATTATACATACATATGCATATGTGCGTTCGTGCGTGCGTGTGTATAATATTAACACTTTTCTAGGCTTTCGTTTAGCTGCTTGAGATTTTCTCAATGCTTTCTTGTAGATTGCTTAATGTGAAGAAGACATGATCAGAAGTGGCTGTGTGGTAAGAAGCTTGCTTCCCAACCACATGGTTCCGGATTCAGTCCCACTACGTGGCACCTTGGGTGAGCGTCTTCTACGATAGCTACGGACTGACCAAAGCCTTATGAATATATATGGCTGACGGAAACTGAAAGCCCGTCGTATATATATATATATGTGTGTGTGTGTGTGTGTGTGTGTGTGTGTGTGCGTATAAATCTATGTGTGTGTGTCTTTGTGCCTGTGCTTGTCCCCCACATCACCGCTTGACAACTGGTGTTGGTGTGTTTACATCCCCGTAACCTAGCGGTTCCGCAAAAGAGACCGATAGAATAAGTACCAGGTTAAAAAAAAAAGTACTGGAGTCGATTCATTCAGCTAAAAAAAATTCAAGGTAATGCCCCAGTATGGCCGCAATGACCAAAACAGGTAAAAGATAAAAGATTGTATTAGACCACCACCACCACCACTACCATCACCATGATTAATAATGTTCCAAATGTGACCATCCGGCCTTATCTTTAGAGTCATAGTATACATTTTCTTAAGTCTTTAGAGTATGATGTTGGATAGATTTGGCTACTGTTTTTAGCAAGGCATGAGGAGATGTTGAAGCTTGTCTGTAAAGTAACTAATACGCCCACTCGCGAGCACACATACATATATGAGCCGGAAACTACAGCCTAGAAGACGATCCTCGTGCTATGATCTATAGAGCTCGACAAGGGCGCCCTACAAACCCTGGTGGAGCAAAATCCCATCGTAACTGTTGAGAAACTAGCAAAGAAGCTAGGATTTGGTCATTCAACCAGTCATTCAAGTCAGCGCATTGTAGATTAAATAAGAACATTTTGAAAAATAAAAAAAGTATAAAAACACCGCATTTTTTATGGGATAACCCAATATATATATATATATATATATATACACATGCACGGGAGCATATGCGCATACATATATCATATATATATATATATATATACTCTTTTACTCTTTTACTCTTTTACTCTTTTACTTGTTTCAGTCATTTGACTGCGGCCATGCTGGAGCACCGCCTTTAATCGAGCAGCTCGACCCCGGGACTTATTCTTTGTAAGCCCAGTACTTATTCTATCGGTCTCTTTGCCGAACCGCTAGGTGACGGGGACATAAACACACCAGCATCGGTTGTCAAGCGATGTTGGGGGGACAAACACAGATATACAAACTCACACACACACACACACACACATATATATATACATATATACGACGGGCTTCTTTCAGTTTCCATCTACCAAATCCACTCACAAGGCTTTGATCGACCCGAGGCTATAGTAGAAGACACTTGCCCAAGGTGCCACGGAACCATGTGGTTGGTAAACAAGCTACTTACCACACAGCCACTATATATATATATATATATATATATAATATATATATATATATATATATATATATATATATATGTGTGTGTGTGTGTGTGTGTGTATGCCGTACAATATGTCGTACTAAGCAACGCTGAATGAAACGTTCGTAGAAAGTTATATTCACCATGCTTATGTGCACTCGAACGTGAAAAGACCTTATACATGGTCTCCTTTTTCACGTGTCTAAGAGGAGAATTTTCCCTTGGAGGTAATTTCTACAACGGTAGGTTTCTCATGTCCGTGTGCGCTCAAATCTGTTAAATATAACTTTACTCAAACACACACACACACACACACACACACACATATGCACACACACACACACTCACACACACGCACACGCACACACACGCACACACGCACACACACGCAAATACATATTCATGCACAAACACACTCACATATACGTTTGTACATTTATTTTATATTTAATTGTATATAGTGTATTTAGTTGGTGATGTTGTCCTCTTGGGGAGCTCTGGTGTCTCTCACTCTAGAGCTATTAATATATTCTTCGCACGTAAAACTTGCTTCATTGACTTGTTAAAAGGATTTTAATTATCATCTTTGCCCAGAAGCCATTATACTTTCTCCACCTACCTGATCCACACAAATCTGTTTCACAGTTGCATTGCCCTATTTGAGTTATTTGCCATGGTTCATCTTTTGTACACGCATATCGTACTGGCTGAATTTTTTTGTAACTCTTTCTCTAGAGTAGATTTGTGAGGACAATGCGTTGCTAATAAGACAAAAATACATACGTAACTGACACTTTACGTTTGAACAAATTTCAAAATTTTTCCCCTAAATCATGAAAATTAATTTTTCTGCAATTTTTAAATGATTTTCTTGAAATTATCTCCCTTTCTATTTGAGTGTTACTAATCATTGTCATTAGGTTTCTGTATTCTGGAAGGCGGCGAGCTGGTAGAAACGTTAGCACGCCCGGCGAAATGCGTAACCGTATTTCGTCTGCCGTTACGTTGTGAGTTCAAATTCCATCGAGGTCGACTTTGCCTTTCATCCTTTCTGGGTCGATAAATTAAGTACCAGTTACGCACTGGGGTCGATGTAATCGACTTAATCCGTTTGTCTGTCCTTGTTTGTCCCCTCTGTGTTTAACCCCTTGTGGGTAGTAAAGAAATAAGTTTCTGCATTCTTTCTACAAGAGGCGAATTTCTCTTAATTTAGAATATGTGTAAGTGTGTGTGCGTAAGTGTGTGTGTACACAATTTGGTATACCATCATCTTTATTATTATTATTATTATTTTATGAGCTGTCGAATAATGTACAGAAACTATTAGTTATCTATATAAACCAGTGACAGCTCTTGAGATCCATATTTACCATAAATATCATTCCACCCAGTTTATAATGAATAAAAACTGGCATAGAAGAACATAATATTTCAATTAGAGTCATATGAAATCAAATAGCGAACATTGATGAGTTCTTTTTTCAACCTGATTTCAACATTTTTATCTCATTTGCTTTCCTATGAACCGAAAGGTTAAACATACATATTCCATAGCGAATCGCTAACTTATGGAGAGCAAAACAGACCAATACCGGTTGCCATAAAATGACTAGATGGACGAACACAAAGACACAAACTGAGATATACACATATATTCGACGGGCTTTCACACAGTTTCCATCTACCAATTTCACTCGCAAGACATTGGCTGGCCCAGGGCATATTAGAAAACACTAGTTCAATGTGACATGCAGTGGGACTGAACTGGAAACCATGTGGTTTCAATGCGAGCTTTTTAACCATGCAGCTATGCATGAACCTATCATATATATTCAAGACATTTCTAAAGGAAAGATAACATCTAGAATTGGATTCGATCAAGATTTTTCCAAAAATTATTGATGAATATATTCATTGCATGCATCAGTTGTATGACACGAAAAGAGTAATTCTATTTATATTATACTATATCGTGTCATCTCACGATATGATATTTTATTACATAACAAATAACAATGCATTATATTAAGACATCCAACCGTAAGATGTTATGCTACCAATATTATGTAATGTATATTAGCAAACACTACTGTTATTAAATATATTATTCTCTAGCATTAAGTTTTATTGGTTTCAAATTCTAGCACAGGGTCAACAAGTACGTTGTGGGTGTAAGTCGATTATATTAACCCTCGTACTCAACTGGTACTTATTTTATCGACCCCGAAAGGATAAAAAGAAAAGTCGATCTCGGTGGAATTTGAACTCAGAACGTGAGGACGAACGGAATGCCGCTTAGCATTTTGCCCGGCGTGCTTGCGATTCTGCCAGCATTTTGTCCGATGCGCAAACAATTCTGCTAAATCACTGCCTAGCATTAAGCTGTATTATGCTACATGATATGTTGCTACAAAATGTGGCGTGCTGGCAGAATCTTTAACCCACCGATCAACATACTTAGCAACATTTCGTTTTGGCTTCAAATACCACTGAGGTCGACTTTGCCTTTTGCCATTTCAGGATCGAAAAATTTGTAATCGACTGTCTCACTTCCCCAACAAGCTTTGTGCCAACAGTAATGATTATATTGGGTCACAATATCCAATGGTGAATCACTTTAAGTTAAAATATCTTAGGAAATGCTACGCTATCTTATAGTGGTTCCATGTTCTGGCACTAGATCAGTATTTTAGGGGAGTAAGATAATTTGTTAAATCGACCTATTCGACAAGTAATTATTTTATCGATGGCAGAAAGATGAAAGGCAAAGTCGACTACAGCAAAATTTGAACCCAGAACGTCAAGAGGTGGGAAAATGCTCTGAGCGTTAAGACCAATGCTTTAACGATTCTGTCAGCTCGCTGTTTTAATTCTATCTTATGATACAGGGGTGGGAAAAAGTAGGTATACAGTTGCTTAATATGAGTGGAATGTCCTTTTCATTTCTCTACTTCCTTTTTAAGAATAAGAATTCTATGATTCTATGTTCCTTGTAACTAATTCTTTGTATACTAAATTTCAGATATTTATATCATATAGCTGGAAAATTGACCAATGAACGAAAGCGGATCATAATGTTCTTTTGAACAGGCTGACAAGAGCCTCCCAGTATAGCTAAAGCTTCTCGTACAAATAATCGGCTATTAGATCTCTCGCAGAGGATTTTTCATTCGCTAGTTTTAGAACAACCGCCAGGAGAGCTTCACTAGTCATGTTATGTGCTTTGGGACAAATGTTTGCACAATGTTCACTTTGTAGCTCATTTAAATATATTGTATTATGGTTGAGCTACTTATTTACATTCCAGGTTCCACCCATCACCAAACCATTGTAGATCATTCTGAGGAAGAACTTTTACAATTTTGTTAGTTTGATCTTCCGTACTGTGATATACAAAGTGTGGGTTCCTAAGTTCGGGGACCAAATTTGCTTAAGGAGTTCAAACTTGGTTTTTTAAGAGGATGTTCAAAGAGTTTTCATAACTACGCAAAAATTTTGGAGGTGCGCTTGTATCTTCAGCAACCCCTGTTCCCGAGCTCATATGTCGGTTGAATGTAAACTTATGATTTATGGTCCTAAATCCTTCTAGCTTCTCACGATGATGAAACTTTTCATTTACCCTTTGTTTTTTGTGTTTAAAAGTTATTAGGTCACCGTTGAGTTTCTGTAGACTTTGGAGAGTCTATCATGCAGTCACTGTCATTATTCACTTTGCATCTATCAATCGTGTTCAATTGTCCGAGACTTTTCCTGATTCTTTTGGAAAAGGGTAATCCATTTTAAATAGGCGTTCTTATTTCGATCGGTTTCTGTCATTCTCGTCTGATGGCTGAACGGTAATTGCAAGACAAAAATAGAAAGATATTCTGATGTCCAAAAGTTAGAAGTTTCAATTTGTGCAAATGTGTTATTCATTAACTTGATGGATCTCCGATCGATCAGTAGGTTTTTCTAACAAGATGTTTTAACACTGCTCTTTCGTGCAATGGTTTATCGATGTAAATACTCACATTTTACTAGAAATTGACTATCGGTTGTTTTTATTATATTCTTTACTGCTTTCTGTTTGTTCATAAGCGGCTATTGCACGTTGGTGTAATAACCGCAGTTCTATAGATTGGAGCGACTGGGCGCAGCTGTTTGGTTGGTGGCAATTTGGCACAGTTGACTGGACATAGAAACTGTTTTGGTGACAGTACCTTTTGGCTCTGAAGGCAAACACACGCGTGTGCGCGTGCAGAAATACACAAAAAAGCATACACACGCATGCGCACGCTCACACACACACACACAGATCACAATTTATTAACTGAGCACAATTGACATATACAGTTTCTCTCTCCACATACAGAAAAATAGACCCACACACAAATAGATAGATCGATAGATAGATAGAGAGAGGGAAATAGAACGAGGGAGAGAAATAGAGAGAGAGAGAGAAATAGAGAGAGGGAGAGAAGTAGAGAGAGAGAGAAATAGAGAGAGAAAGAGAAAGAGATAGAAAACAATAGAGAGACCAGGGGAGAACGAGAGAAACATTTAAATATCTGATGTCAAATATGTCGGTGTCCAATCAGTGACGCCAAGTTAGCGGCGCCAAAACGGCTGGGCTAACACGTCTCATATCCCCAATCCTATCTACTTTATTGCTGTGATTTTCACTGCGGTCGTCGTCCCTGTTCTTTGCCGTTTTCTCAAAGGAAGAATTTATTAGTCAGTTGATATATCTGTATTTTCTGTGTGTCTTTAATGGTCGATTATGTTAGGAAGAGTATGGATATTCTACATCCTACTAGCTCTTCATTCCCTTCATATACCCAATAGAGGGACCTTCTTTAGTTTGTTTATGGAATTTATACAAGTTTTGATTCATTTCAACTGTCCAGCAGAATTTCTCTTGATAGTTCCACGTCTACCCGTGATAAACAATCCCTGTTTCCTGTCTTGCTATGGAGCATCTAGTAACAATCCTCGCTGTTAGGTTACTGCTACGATCTGTAAAGAGGCATCTATTTCCATTTATCCTAAGATAATCATTTTATTTTTTTAATTTTATATATGTCGAAGAGCGTTGGCCCGAAACGTGAAAGACATTCCCATTCTTCCGGAGCGTCAAACTAATACACATGTTTGTTGTTCCTTCACCTATCTTCGTCTTTTATTTTCTGTAAATTCTGTAAATATATTACATTACATTATATTATATTATATTATATTATATTATATTAATGATATTTATTATTTTTTTGCCATGCAGTTATTAATGAAAATTTCCTGGTGCCGAATATGCAGAAAGAGTTTTTTTGTCAAAGTAAGTCACTTAAATGACAAGCTTTTATAAAATTCTTTTTGAATTATTTATAGTTGCACACGCACGGTGCGCGCGCACACACACATACAGCATAAAAATGAACAGCCCAATTCGTATACCATAATTCACAGATATTTTGTAAAAATAACCACAATTTAAGCAATCTAAATTGCTTCACAATTAAAGAATGTATGATTTTCTTTCTCCCATGTTTGAAACGGTATACTAACGTTTGGAAAACGTTGTTTTTAAATCAGATATTCCAGTGCATACCGTTTGTACATTGAATTTAAGAGAGATGAGTGAGAATATGTGCGTGCATGAGAGACAAAGAGGAAAGAGAAAGGGAGAAAAGAGAGAAGTTGATAGAAAAAGTTAGTGGTGGAATTCTGGTTTTAGCACCCCAAATAACCCCTCGTAATTAAAAAATTTTTTTGAATTATCTGAAAAGTTTTGCAGATTTGTGTTCTACACACGGGGATTCATACAATTGTGAAAACTAATAATTTTTTTATATGTGTGATTTAAGGGCGATTTAGCCGTTATTTTTAGCACAACTCCCGACCACCTGATACCTTCCTCGTTTCATTGTCATTCTGACATGTTTATCAATATTTTCTCCCTATAAAGACATTCAGTTGAATGCTGATGCACTAAAGGGTGGTCCATTGCTTGAATTTAAACCAAAATTTCGGGCTGTCCTTTTTTTAAAAAAAAATTCGAGGTGGGATAAAAAAAATCAAAAAGAAAAATTCTTTTCATAATCGTGAGAATTCTTGTGTGTAGAACACAAATTCACAAAATTTTTTGAAAATTCCCCAAAATATAAAAAAAATGTTACGAGGAGTTATACGAGATGCTTAAACCAGAATTCTGCTGAATTAGCCAGACCGAGAATGAAGGGAAGAGCTGAAGACAGGGAGAGAAAAATTAAAGAGGAATTAAAGAGAAAATGAAGAAGAAAGAAAAATAATGTTTGACGCGGTAAACTGACGGATGTTTCTCTACATCACGCTAGCACTTTCACTCTGCTATCATTCCTGTACAACTCTCAGCTTTTATTATGTCTTGCCTTGAATATTCTCAGTTTTATCCCAAAAGCCGAGGATCCGAAATATTTTTTCCATTCGTTATGCGGGGGTGAGGATGGGTGAATTTGGAATTGTGTGCAGAGTTTGGAAAAGAGTCGAAGTGAAATAACTATGTTCTATGAAGACAAATAGACAAGCATCAACGCTTAGAAAATTCACAGCCCTTGTAACCCAATATGACTGAATTCGTCATTGAGTTATGTATGTATGTATGTATGTATGTATGTATGTATGTATGTATGTATGTATGTATGTATGTATGTATGTATGTATGTATGTATGTATGTATGTATGTATGCGTGTATGTAGGTAGATTGGCAAGCAGCTTGGTAGGTAAGTAGGTAGGTAGGTATGCATGCATGCGTGTACGTATATATATATATATATATATATATATATATATATATATAATATATATATATATTATATATATATATATATGTATATATATATATTCTTCTTTAAATCCAAGATTAGGCTATCGAATATCAATTCAATTTTATCCTCTACAAAACTCAAAGCGAAGTTATTTCAGCTCCACTGAATTATTTCATTTTTTTTTGTTTTTAGTTTTTGTTATTTCTATTTGGTGTTTTTCGGAGGATGAGGATTGGTAGTGGAGGTGGTGATGGTGGTGGTAGTGGGATAACAATCCGAGTCGATAAATAAAAATTGAATTGGATTGTTCCAAATTGTATCTGCTACTTGTTCAGAGATAAAATTCTTTCAATTCCTATCGGTTTTCCCTCTTTATCTCTCATGTTCTTACTCATAGACTCTTCCTGCCTTCCTTCCTTCCTTCCTTCCTTCTTTCTTTTCTTTTTTCTCCCACATTGGCTCTCCTCCATATCTCTCTCCCTTTCCCTCTCTCATTCTTTCTTTGTGAGCTTCGACCCCCTCCCGCCTAGTTTAAATGTGTTTGATCTTTGTGTGGTTTTCGTTTACTCCTGGTCAGATTCTCATTCAATGCCTATAAAATTCTTGTTTGATACTTGTTTGTCCTCTTCTAATTATTCTTCTTTAAAGAGAATGATAACATTTAAAAAGAAAACGCCGAACTATCTTTTTGTCACTGCTTTCCACATTTTATTTCTCATTAGCGGCTGGATATTATTTCTACAAATAAACCCGTACAACAGATGAGGCTACGGTCAGCTTGACTTTCTGTACTTTTAGAACGATATTTTACGATTCAGTTGCCATCAACACAAAGCCATGTAAGGTCACCCTTTAAGTTGTGGCTCTCAGTGAATTTCCGCAGGCATGGTTATAGATGCTGGCGTATCTATGACGATAAGAAGCTTGCTTTGCAATCACGTGCTTTCAAGTTTGGATCTACTATGCACACTTTAGACAAATGTCTTCTACTCTAGCCTCGATCCGACCAATGCCTTAGGAGTTAATTTAGCAGATATAGGCGTAGGAGTGGCTGTGTGGTAAGTAGCTTGCTTACAAACCATATGGTTCCGGGTTCAGTCCCACTGCGTGGCACCTTGGGCAAGTGTCTTCTACTATAGCCTAGAGCTGACCAAAGCCTTGTGAGTGGATTTGGTAGACGGAAACTGAAAGAAGTCCGTCGTATATATGTATATATATATATATATATATATATATGCATGTGTGTGTTTGTGTGTCTGTGTTTGTCCCCACCAACATCGCTTGACAACCGATGCTGGTGTGCTTACATCCCCGTAACTTAGCGGTTCGACAAAGGAGAATGATAGAATAAGTACTAGACTTACAAAGAATAATTCCTGGGGTCGATTTGCTCATCTAAAGGTGGTGCTCCAGCATGGCCACAGTCAAATGATTGAAACAAGTAAAAGAGTAAAAGAGTAAGAGACTGTGTGTGCGTGCGTGTGTGTATATAAATAGGCGTGGCTGTGTGGTAAGAAGTTTGCTTCCCAGCCATATGGTTCCAGGTTCAGTCCAACTGCGTGACACTTTGGGCAAGTGTCTTCTACTATTTCTACTATAGTCACGGGGCGACCAAAGCCTTGTGAATGAATTTGGTAGGCGGAAATTGAAAGAATTCCATCATACACATACACACGTGTGTGTATGTGTGTGTGTGTGTCTTTGTGTTTTTGTCTGTCTCCTCCTCTTGACCCCAGTATTAATGTATTTATGTCCCCGTATCTTAACAGTTCAGCAAAAGGGACGGATGGAATAAGTATCAGGCTTAAAAAGAAAATAAGCACTAGAGTCGATTAGTTCGGCTAATATTTCTCAAGGCAGTGCTCTAGAATGGCCGCAATTTAATGGCTGAAGCAAGTTAAAGATAAAAGATGATATATATATATATACATTTATGTATATATATATATATATATATATTATATATATATATATATATATATATTTGTATATATGTATATATGAATGAACGTATACGTGTGTGTGTGTGTGTGTGTGTGTGTTGGTGTTGTTTGTTTGGCATAAAACACTGGTTAAATAAGTACCAGAAAAATAATTGCTCAGTTCGATTTATTCGACTAAACCCTTTAAGGCGGTGCCCCAGCATGGCAGCAGTCGAATGACTGAAAGAAGAAAAAGATAAAACAGGAAAAATGTGGAGAAAAAATTTCATTTCATTTCATCTATGAAAACAGCACTCGTTTCCCCATCAACACTAGTTCAACGCCCTATCAATGATGTTACTTCTAACAGAAATTTCACATTTGATAAAGCCTTAGATACACTGCACCTGAAAAAGAAAAAAAGAAAGAATGATTAAGTTATGACTTGAAGTTTTATTTTTATCATAGGGTTGCTGGATCAGGGCTGACTCGTAACTAAGCAACAATAATAGTAACAACAACATGAAGCTTGCTTTTCATAATGTACGCAAAATTTCAGTATGACTGAAAAGAAAAAATAACAGAAAAGCATGTGTTGGTCACTCAGAATGCCTTTGGACATAGGTCTACGGAATCTAGGGCTAAGTAACAACAACAACAACAGCAGTAGCAGCTGTAGCCGTAGCAGAGCAAACAACAACAACAACAACAATACGAGAAATAAATGTATCAATACGTATCATGCCAAGAAATTGTGTTCAAACAAAGAAATTTCGAAGCAATAGTTGGGTAGCGAGTGACTTGATCTGAGTCTGTGTGCTGAAAAAGAAACAAGGAGATTAAATAGAAAAAACTATTTTAGCCTTTTAGGAAGACAAACATCGTAAAATTCAATTTTTATTTATTCCGTAAGCTGTTGAAATTTTCGTCGTCATCTGCGACCTGAAAACGTAATTAATATGGCAACAAGTAGAGACAAATGGTAATCATGAAATTTAATTTCCGTATGAATGTGTATGACTTAACGACTTTACAAAATATTACAAAATGTCTTAAATTGTAACTGGAAAACGACTTCTACTTGTCCTCTTAGAGGTCACTACTTATTACACAACGTTATTTACAGATGTAGTGAAATTACATCTATAGATACCTACTATTTACATAGGATCAAAATCTCATCTACGCTTTTTAAATACCATTATAACTTACACACACAAACACACACACACAGATATTGTTGCCAACTGAGTACTTCGTACGAAGTTTGGTATTTGCAGCTTTTGATGCCAGAATATTGCCTTTTTGGAGATGGTCCCAAGTGCACTGTTCACAACAGGTACCACACTCTTGCTTGAGGGTCTATAGATGCGTTTCATTTCCAATGCTAGGTCTTGATAATTTCCGACTTTCTCGTTCTCTGTCTTTAAAATATTTTGGTCTGTAGGTATAGCTACATCGACGAATGTCCATTGTTGGATTCCTTCCGTAGGAGAGTGATATCTGGCCGTTTACGTTGCAACTTCTTATCTGTGAAGATTAGCACATCCCTTGTGAGATTCGCCTCATCTTTCTCTGCTACTTACAAGAGCTGGAACATTCTAGCCTATACTTCCTGTACAACTTCCAGTGTATTCGCACTGCCACCTTGCCATGGTGTTTTTTGTACCCCTTTTAGCCGAATTGTCTCAGATGACTTTTTACATAATCTACACAAAGGTAATACTGCTGTCTTTATGCTACACTTGATCGAGTTGGCTCGTAAAGCTTGTTCTTAAACAGCAAGAATCAGTCCTTCCGTCTTCTTTAAAAATAAATGTTTTGTCTCCAAGATTCTTCATCGGCTTCATTCGATGTTTGCTGGAAAAGCTCTCTGTGTAGGACCTTTTCTTTCCTGTTGTTGATCTTTTCTTTATTAGCCTTCATACCAAATTCCAGGAGGGTCCCAACATTGTCAAAGATCACCTTCTCACTCAGTGCAGCCTGCAAATTTCTTTCATAGCTATTCCTCCGATAGGCATACAAAGACTTGATCTCCTTTCCAACACTATCCTTTATACCAACCAGCACTCTTCCAACTTCCTTCCTAGGTAAGTAAAGCCTCACTACATTACTTTTTGTATGAATGCGCTCATGTATAGCCATTACCTTCATAGTTTTTTCTCTCCGTGTTGGCCAGTTTTTTCTTTGTTCATTCCACTTCTATGCAATAACGTTCCCTCTGTTCATCATTATTATTGTTGTTGTTGTACCAGTTGAACACTGGGGTCAATGTAATCGACTCATCTCCCCCACTAAAAAGTGCTGCCCTGTGGAAAAATTTGAAACCATTATTATTATTATTATTATTATTATTATTATTATTATTATTATTATTATTATTATTATATGCATTTATCTTTTTAATTAGACCAATATATGAGTAACAACACATCATTTCCTGATAAATAAATCAATTATTTTATTCTATTTGAAACTGATTTGATAACCGTCTCGAAATTTATAACTACGCTATACTTTTCGTGTGGGAAGCGTGTATATATGCATGTAGATATAAGTATGGATAGTGTGTATATATATATATATATATATATGTCTGTGTGTGTGTGTGTATGTGTGTGTGTGTTGCGTGTGTGTGTGTGTATGTGTGTATGTGTGTGTATGTATATATCTATATCTAGATGCATACTTGAACTTACATTATTTCGTATATGTGCAGATGTGTATATTTAGGTGTATGGATATATGCATATATGAGTGGGTGTAGATAAATTAAAATTACGTATACGTATATAGGTGTCAGTGTTTGTGTGCGTGTGCATGCGAGTGTGTAGGCATGGACGGTTATCCATCATGAACAAATTTGTTACCTGCTTTCATCACGACTGCTTTCTAAACCATCTATCATTGTTAACTTAGAAATGTCTTTCATCTATGACAACTTTGATGGCTGACCTTCTTTATCTTCTTAATTATCCAGGCTGCACATCCTTATCATTTTGTCTTTATTTTATTGATAGCATAAAAATAATAGCGTTTCTCGTTCCATTTCTTTGAGGCTGTTCAAGAATTTTCCCTTCAATTTATATACACAGATGTATCTTTGCACTGTCAACCAACCTATTGTGATAAATAATAATGGATTGAATTACAATATTCTTTTAAATATCAAGAGCTTGAACGTTATAATGCAATGGTCTACGATACGATTTCCGCACAGCAAGCTTCTATTCGCTAGTGAAACGTGTAAAGATCTTGTAATTTATGATGTTATAATAAAAATTTATGAGAATTTTTCTGCTTTATTCTGCTCTCAGATACGCACACTGTAAGTTATTCAAATGTATATGGTACCAAACCAAAATCCGAGGACAAATATTGCTTAAAACTCGATTGAAATTTGCCTAAAAAAGAATTTACATAGAGTTCTAAGCATTGGCTGTTATGCTGTCTCATTTAAAAGAGCACTATTTCAATATATGGCGAAAGTCAACTCGTGACCGAGTAAGACTGCTTCTTAAACTCAGTGAGTCTGTGCAAACGTTCTGCGAGTTTAAGAAGTTCCTGTGCATGAACTTGTTTTGAGTGGATAAAGTGTTGCACAGCACTGAATTCACTTTTAATCGTAATCAGCTTTAAAACCCGAGGCACAACAGACGTTTAAGCGACCAGAAACCAATTGCACTTCAGGTTTGGTTTATATGCAAGTTTATCTTCTCCTAGAAGAAAGTTCTAACAAGAACAAGGTGCTTCCACTCCCAACACTCACGCACACACATACAGACACATACACATATAAACACACACAAACACAAATATACACACACACATACATGCATGCATATGTACACACATGCCCGCACACACACACACACAGGTGAAGGTTAAAGTATCGCATACACAGTATACCGCTAAAATCCCTCAATGTTATATTTTGGAAATTTTGAAGAACTAATTTCATCATATGATTCGACGGAGAATGTACTTTGTGAAAGCTTCTGGCTACATGCATAAGACATAGGGTTTTGTCCAAGGAATAACTAAAAAATTAACAAAGCGTAGTTACTAACTGATGGCTTCTACAGCTACTGATAGTCGTAAGAGTTAGGTTTTTAGGGATTGCCGCTAGATGTTCAGTTTCCTCATTTGATTTCCCCTCACTGTGAGCCTAATCATTAACAATTTGCCTGTTCAAAGAATTTTGATGCTTGTCCTAAACGTTCATGATTGTTTTCATGAACGTTAGCCTTTAGATAGCCTTGAGTAATGTAAAGCTTTCCTTTTATAATCCCCAAGTTACTCTAAAGTTCTTTTTTAAAATTTGGTATGCGTATATTTCCTTCGATGCCACAGGACAGGCAAAGGGTTACTCTACCAAAAACAACTGTGTGTCATTCAGCCCACCGCAAAATTATCACACCATAACACCGGCATAATCGCACACTGACCCAATTATTGTTGAAGCGAATCATGGACACCAGTACTTATTTTAAGCCTGACGCATATTCTATCGGTCTCTTATGCCAAACCGCTAAATTACGAAGACATAAGCAAACCAAACATCCGTTGTCAAGCGGCTGTGGGAAAATACACACACACACACACACAACACACACACACACATGCATGACTGCTTACATACAAACAATCATATGTGTGTATATATATATATATATATATATATATATATATAATAGCAATTTTGCAGTTTGATATTTCCTATGTGCGACTATATGTTGTTGATTTCATTGTTATCATCGTTGTCTCTCTTTTGTTGTCATTGCTGCTGCTGTTGCCACTGCTGCTGCTGCTGTTGTTGTTGCTGTTTGGAGAGAAGCGTGTAGGTGGTTGCGGTGTACATTTCATATTTCCTACTCATGGCCAGTTTATTCTATTGGAAGTACTTGCAACATTAATTTATACAAATAATTTTTCCTTACGTCGCATTTAAGAGCATTTTTTTCTATCTTGTCTACAAGTAATTTAACTAATATTGGGCTCTTACCGAGTTTATAATACCACTCGACATCACTGTTCGTTGCTGCTGAAGAAAGCTGCTCGTACGGGCTTATTAAAGTGTAATTTAGAAATACAAACCTACTAGTAACTACTAAACTACTCGAGATGCATTAGAACTGCACAAGAAAAGGCCCTACACCCACTAGAACAATTGTGTTCGCGCGCAATATCATTTGCAAGTATGAATGTAGGAATATATTTAATGAACCTTATCAATGAGGCCAGTATTTCGGGAGCTGATAGTGTTTATTTCACAGCGCCCACCTTATGAGAGATTCGAGTTTGAAAGACAGCTGTGATATAGAGAAATAGAGGATTCTTCATGCTTAAAAACTAAAGATCTAAGACGTTAATGTTATTGACACTAGATTGATTTCCTTCTGTCTTGTTTTTTTTTTACTTTTGTTTTATTTATTTGTGTGTATGTTATGTTTATTTTTGTTAATTTGTATGTTTGCTGTTGTCTTCTTTTTCTTTTTCTTTTTCGAACACTGTTTTGTTTTCGATTTGTAATTTGCGGAAAATTGTAATTTTATAAAGCTATTGGAATGTTAATTATCGTTATAAATACTAAAACAATGAAATAATAGATACTTTTTAAGCAATCAAACCAAAAAAAAAAAAAATGAAAATATTACTAAGTAAATATATAAACGAAATAGAGATAAAGAGAGGGGGAGTGTGTGTGTGTGTGTGTGTGTGTGTGTATGTGTGTGAGTGAGAGAGAGAGAGTGAGAGAGAGAGAGAGAGAGACAGACAGACAGACAGACAGAGAAAAGAAATACAATATTGGAAAAAATTTCAATGAAAAATAAATGCAATTCTGTAAAAATGTTTGTTTCATATTCAATAAAAAGAACAGAGGATGTATGACATTTGTGCAAGTACTGATCAACATCCAGTGTTTGTATTTTAGCCGACTGAGTAAGCAAACAGAGACTGGCTGATGTGATACAGTAACATTAAAGAGTCTTAGTATGATGAACTCAATGTCGATGTAATATATCATGTTACTACTGTACGTGAAACGGAGTGCAGGGTGATATAGTTCGAATTCATACTTAAGTATTAGTATCATTCGCTGATCGTCTACGGTTCATATTCCGCCGTCGACTTTACCTTTCGATGTCGACCAAACAAGTATCAGCTGAGTAGTGTAGCCGATCTGATCGACTTCCCCGAGACTGCTGGCCTTGTTCCAAAATTTGAAACCTATATATCTATCGCTATTTCTTTTTTTCTTTTAAAATTGAAAATATTCAATTTGATGTAGATTTGGTTGATATTTCTAGCACAACGGGAGAACGCACAGACATCCTCATATTTTGCAATATGTTACATTAGTAGATGCAGTTTATTGCTGTAAAGAAATGGTGTTTTTGTTTGGCATCCTTTCTGTCTCGGGAGACAATGGAGTTGAGCATTTTTTTTTTTTTTTTTTTTTTTTCTAGGTCTAGTCTGGCTGTTATATTTTATTTCCTGTTACATTTCTTGCTGTGGCTGTGTAGTCCTATCCTGGACAAACACTCCCTCTGGCAGGTACTGCAAATGTAGCGAAGACTGTTCCTGGCTGGTTGTAGTGCCATGGTCTCTTGTTTATGTCTCTTCCTTTCTTTCCATTTCTCCTCTCTCTTTCTGTCACTCCTCTGTATACCCTCTTTTACTGTACGTCGCCATTCTCCACGGTTGCCGGCGACTGCCTCCCAACCGCTAATGTTGATGTTGCAGGCCTTCATATCCCTTTTGCAAACATCCTTGTAACGTAAGATCGGTCTACCCACAGACCTAGTACCCCTAGCAAGCTCTCCGTAGAGTATGTCCTTGGGGATTCTGCCATCTTTCATACGGCTAACATGCCCAAGCCATCTCATACGTCTTTGTGTGAGGAGTGCAAACATGCTTGGTATTCCTGCTTGCCTGAGGACATCTTTGTTGGGGATATGATTCTGCCATTTGATGTGGAGGATTTTTCGGAGGCAGCGCAGGTGAAAGATGTTTAGGCGACGCTCTTGGCGTGTGTATAGCGTCCAGGCCTCGCTTCCATACAGTAGAGTGCTGAGTACACATGCCTGGTAGATCTTCATTTTTGTGGTCTTGGTCAGCTTATTGTTGTCCCAAGCCCGTTTGGAGAGTTGGGCCATCGCAGCAGCTGCCTTGCCAATGCGTATATTGAGCTCAGCGTCAAGGGATAGGTTGTAGGTGACGGTAGAGCCCAGATAGGTAAACATCTCCACCTCTTGTAAGCTGTGGTCTCCAATATGTATGTTTGGGATGTCCGATGTAGCCTGGCCCATGATGTTGGTCTTCTTAAGGCTGATAGCTAAGCCAAAGTCGTTACATGCTTGCTCAAAACAGTTAATGAGCCTTTGGAGGGCTTCTTCTGTGTGTGTACCAGAGCGGCATCATCAGCAAATAACATCTCCTTGATCAGGACGTTTCTGATTTTGGTCTTGGCACGCAGGCGCGAGAGATTGAACAGTTTCCCGTCACTTCTACTGTGCAGAAACACTCCATCATCTGATGTCTGAAAGGCATGTGACAGCAAGAGTGAGAAGAAGATGCCAAACAATGTAGGAGCGAGGACACAGCCTTGCTTTACCCCGTTTTTTATTTGGAAGGCGGCTGATGTTGAACCGTTGTGCTGTATGGTGCCTTGCATGTCATCATGGAAAGACTTGATGATCCTCAGCAGCTTTGGTGGACATCCGATTTTTTGGAGCAGGAGGAAGAGGCCTGTTCTGCTTACCGAGTCAAAAGCCTTTGTTAGATCAATGAAGGCCATATATAATGGCATTTTCTGCTCTCTGGACTTCTCCTGAAGTTGGCGTATGGAGAATATCATATCGATAGTTGATCTGCTTCTTCTAAAGCCACACTGCGATTCCGGATAGATTCGAGAAGCAAGTAGTTGTAGCCTGGCCAGGATAACGCGGGCAAAGGTCTTTCCAACAGTGCTTAGAAGGGATATACCACGGTAATTGTTACAATCACCACGGTCACCTTTGTTTTTGTAGAGCGTAATGATGTTGGCATCCCGCATATCCTGAAGGACTGTACCCTCTTCCCAGCACTGACACAGAAGCTCATGAAGGTGCCGAAGCAGGATGGTGTTTTTGCCGGCTTTGATGATCTCTGAGGGGATGCCGTCTTTTCTCGGAGTCTTATTTCTTGCTAGGGAGTCAACAGCCTTGGTGAGCTCTGCTATAGATGGCGGACTGTCAAGTTCGCACATGACTGGCAAGATCTTGACACTCTCGACTGCAGCCTCAGCCACTGTAGTCTCCCGTGAGTAGAGATCCTGGTAGTGCTCCACCCATCTATCCATTTGCTTGCCTTGATCCCTGATGAGATCTCCAGTAGTTGATTTCAGAGGGGCTGACTTGGTTGCGGATGGACCGAGGGCCTTCTTCAAACCAGCATACATCCCACGGGTGTCGCCCCTGTCAGCAGCTGACTGGATACTCTGACAGATTTCCTGCCAATACCTATTTGCACAGCATCTGGCTGTCAGTTGGGTTTTATTTCGTGCCTTTCTGAGTTCCTCGAGTGACTTTGTAGAAGAGTCACTCTTGTATTGCACCAGAGCTGCACGCTTTGCTTCGATAACTGGCTCCAGCTCTGAGAGCCCAGCATTGAACCAATCTGGGTTTTGCCTTTCTCTCATGCCGAAAGTATCCAATGATGTCGTATACAAGGCTTCCCTGATATAGTCCCACCTACTTTCAGCAGAGGAGGTTGGGCAGCTACTGAGGGCAACCGTGATAGAAGCAGCAAAACATTTTCGCAGTGTAGGGTCCGAGGTTCTGGCGGTGTTGATGCGTGGTCGGCCCACTTTCTTGGAGCGATGGACTTTTTTAGGGAGAATCCTCACCCTGCTTCTAATTAGTGAGTGGTCTGTGTCACAATCCGCACTGTGGTAACTGCGGGTCAATAGAGTGGAACTCAGAAAGGATCTCCGTGTAATAATGAGATCCAGCTGATGCCAGTGGTGAGATCTTGGATGTCTCCAGGATGCCTTGTGGGATGGCTTGCTGGTAAAGAATGTGTTTGTGATGCACAGGTTGTGGTATGTGCAGAATTCGAGTAGTCTCTGACCATTGTCATTCATGTTGCCAATACCAAAGTGTCCAACACAAATGGGCCACGAATCATGGTCAGATCCCACGCGAGCGTTAAAATCCCCTAGAAGGTAGATATTTTCAGTCGTTGGTATATTTTCTAGGACACAGTTGAGATCTTTGTAGAACTGGTCCTTGGTCTCCTCTGAGCTGTAGAGAGTGGGAGCATAGATGCTGAGTAGATGTACTGAGCCAGAAGAAGTCGAGAGGCGCAGTGAGAGGATACGCTCAGTGCCTCCCGATGGTGGTTCTATTGAGGAGAGTAGTGAGTTTCTCACTGCAAAGCCAACGCCATGTTGACGAGGTTCTTCTGGATCTCTTCCCTGCCAAAAGAAGGTGAAGTCCTGCTCTTTGAGTCTGCCGTTTGAGGGAAGTCTTGTCTCCTGCAGCCCAGCAATATCTATGTTGAGCCTCTTTAGTTCACGGTCAATGATGGCCGTTTTCCTTGTGTCTTCAATACTGAGAAGATCGTCAGATATTCCAGGACACATGGTCCTGACATTCCAGCTTGCCAACTGCAGAACTGGTGTTTTCTTGAATTTTAGTTGCTTGCCTGGTGCAGAGGTTGCAGGCCGCTTTTCGAGTCGTACTCTTAGCTCCAAGCACCCAATGGAACAGGCGGCTTGTGGCGGGTCAGCACTTTATTAACTGGGGGCTGCCCAGCTTGAGGTGGGCAGTAGCTAACCAATAGGACACGGAAGTCCCTCCCACCGGCAGAGGTAACCCGTAGCGTCCATATTTTACGCCAATCTGAATGGACTTATCACTCGTAACTGTTACCTCCCGTGTTGTTTCTGCAGCTTTTTACAGCAGCACTGAAGTGTCCTCTCCAGTTTTGCGCAGGCCTGGGCTATAGATAAGAAAGTCCTGGGTAGCCCAATCGTCAGGTTTCCTCTCTCGACCTTGCTGATGTAGTCCAGTGGAGTGCAGTGCATTACGTTTGGCACCAGCTTGGTTGCAGGAGCTGCCGGAAGAGTGTCGAATCGAACACTAGACCGCCTTCGGGGCTCCACTCCGGATTTCATTGAAGGTTGTCTCCTTTCCGTAACCCTGGATAGGGGCCCATACCGGGTACTGTCAGCCGGAGCCAGCTGAGCCCGGAACTCGTGTCAGGCAGGGTCGTCACTCCCTGAAGTAGTGAAGAAGTTCGCTACCCACTACCTTTTCAAGTAATGTTAAATTATTATTACGGTTTTTTTTTTTTTTTTTTTGCCTATGTTAAATTTCAACCACTAATATTCACCATCATCATCAGCAGCAGCAGTTGTAGTAGAAGCAGCAATATCACTAGGAGGGAAGTGGGAAGGGGAGAGAATAGAGAGATATCCGGTATTGGTGGTGGGGGTGGGTTTCGGCGGGGGCACAGCGAACAGGTCAGCCGGAATTTAGGGAGAATTAACGAAATTCTAATAGGTTGTTAGCGATGAGATCATTTAAAACGGTCAGTCCTAACGTAGTAGAGAGGGAGAAAAAAGAAAAAAGGAGCAAAAATATTCTTAGCTTTGCGTATCGTCATCGTGTGGCAGAATGAAAATAAAAAATGGCCAGCGAACAGGTCAGCCGGAATTTAGGGAGAATTAACGAAATTCTAATAGGTTGTTAGCGATGAGATCATTTAAAACTGTCAGTCCTAACGTAGTAGAGAGGGAGAAAAAAGAAAAAAGGAGCAAAAATATTCTTAGCTTTGCGTATCGTCATCGTGTGGCAGAATGAAAATAAAAAATGGCCAGCGAACAGGTCAGCCGGAATTTAGGGAGAATTAACGAAATTCTAATAGGTTGTTAGCGATGAGATCATTTAAAACTGTCAGTCCTAACGTAGTAGAGAGGGAGAAAAAAGAAAAAAGGAGCAAACATATTCTTAGCTTTGCGTATCGTCATCGTGTGGCAGAATGAAAATAAAAAATGGCCAGCGAACAGGTCAGCCGGAATTTAGGGAGAATTAACGAAATTCTAATAGGTTGTTAGCGATGAGATCATTTAAAACTGTCAGTCCTAACGTAGTAGAGAGGGAGAAAAAGGGGGAAAAAAAGAAATGGTGTACTGGGGATGAATAATAATAATGAAAAAAGGGAACGTATGTTTCTTTAGCTTCCATTTTAGATAGTTTAGTCATTCAACGAGAGATTTTGATGTAATTTACAAAAACTAATTAAATAGACCTATGATTAAAGACGTTTCAACTGTACCCTGTCTAAGATTTTTAGACAAAATTTATTCAGGGCTACATTTTTAAATGTATTTTTCCATTTCAAAGACTGTGAGATGTAATTTAAGGAAGATTTGGTTGCTATTTCTAGAAAATAGTGTGTTTGAACAAGAGCTTCTTCATTGCCTCGTATTATTGCTCAACATTTGTGAGAATACCTGTTGCAGGAATTTTACATTCCATGAGAATCCGTCATATGTATTTTAGAATCAAATGGTTTGGATCTCAGAACAGCTTGGAATAAACTTTGGAGGGGGCAATGGTGTAGTCGATTTATTCCTAAAAGGATTCAGGGAATGACAAGGTAACTATACACCGGCACATGCCAATTCATATAAATAGGGAGATTAAGGAAAATTATCCAAATATTATCAAAGTCTTTTAGGCAAAGAGATGACTCCTAATCGATATATCAACCAAATGGACAACAATATATCCCTAACTGAAAGAAGTTATCCTGAGGAATTAGAGTTATCCAGAATGTGGAGATTGGAAACAAACAATTTCCATAATAATAAGTGCTTTGGGGAATAATTAAAAAAAGGCATACAAAACAATAAATAAGCAAACATACTTCGTAGAGTAACAAAGGATGTGCTCACATACATACAAAATATCTGAGAATAATTGAGAATATGTGCACATATGCAATATAGGGAAAAGTTTGTTCGACATTACAAACATTATGTGGAGTACCCAAGGATGAACACAATATACACATAATATATAGGAAACTTAATTACGAGACACTGCGTCATATAATGTAGAGTACATTCAATACAAAATCGTATTCAGCAGAATTGTGAGATGTTTTGGACAAATATATTGTGGTATTTTTTCAAATCCTAAAATGATAAATTGTACCTTTCATCCTTCGAAAGTCTATGAAATATAATACCAGTTCAGGACGGGGGATTTCCAGTTATTATAGCGCTGGACAAATATTTTATGCTATTTCTTCCGGCTGTTTTCGCTCTGAGTTCGTCTTGCAACAACGATTGTGTAAAGCCACATCAGCCATTATATTTCCTTTAAACAACATCGGTGGCATTGAGAAAAGAGACTTGCTGTACTAGCACTACAATCTTCCATAAAGAAAAGAAAAATTGTGTCTGAATTTATGCCAAGAGAGACACATTCCAGTGGCAGATACAGGATCTACGCAAAGGAAACCTTAGCAACTGGCATATCGATGATATATTTACTAAAATGGCTTCAGAGGTGACCTATTGTGCAACTTGCGGATGTAAATTCCTGTTCTGTTTACTCACTGGTTGTTCAAAGCTTCAAGAATTAAGAACATATCATTTGACAAAATGTACACAGCGGCGCAGATTGCATAGGCTGTATGAATTTAAAATTGGAGTTTGTTTCTCCCATTAATCATAACTAATGCATTATTTGTATATATATTATGTCATATATATATACATGAGTGTGTTTGTGTGTGTGTGTGCGCACGTGTGTATATATATATATATTGTGTGTGTGTGTGTGCAATGAAACTTCTTCAGGGCCCGATGCTTACTGTCGTTTGAAGATCATCCGAAGAAAACTATGAGACTGACCGAATAGGAGTCCTTTAGGAGGTGTTGTTGTTACTATAAATAAGTATATTTCCTCGTGACCGGAAGATTACCTCATCCAGTTAGGTATTTATTGATGGGTTTCAAAATTGGTCAAGTTTCCTGTGAGTTGCTTAGTATTATAGTCCAGCTTAACATTCTACTAAATAAGAAGAGTATTCTTTTATTTCTGAGGTATTCAATTACATTTCTGGTTTATTATTTATTTTTTTATAATTATCAGTCTATAGGTTTATAATTTTCTTATTTTCTTGTTATATTATATTAAATTAAATATCCTGCTTATAGTTAATTTTTTTAAACGTAATCTTACTTTTCAACTCTTTTAGAATATTTAATTTATTTTATTTTTGTATAGGTGTTCACTTAATTCAAGTTCATTATTTGTTTTTTAATTTACTTGATTAATCTTCCAATTCCAGTAGTCTGTGTAATGCGTTTACTTAAACTTTTTAAAGGTATATTTAGACGCATGAACACATATTCAAATGCGTTCTTGTCTGTGGATCATCAGGCTAAATTTTAAGGTAAAAATATGGTATATTTCTTCAATACACAATTCACAACGTTTTCTTCCTCTACAATACAATTATCTCCCAGTAAATTGTGAGTGTTCTATTATTATCTTTTAGCAACCAAATTAATTTACTTATTTAATTCGTATTTTCCTTCTAATTTTTATCCCTAAACGATAGTTCTTGATTAGCTAGTCTAAATTTTATAACACTAGAACTTGTACCTATGTAGAAATATACTTCTCCTTCTAAAATTACGTTACGCATATAAACCACATCTTTAATTTTGCAATTTAATTTTAACGGGCATAATTTTCGTGTAATGCAATCATCATTATTACCTCTACCTATTCCTCTATTATCCCCCAATTTTACTTGATTATTTATATTCTCCGGTTTGTTGTTTCTATATTCTAAGTTATTTACACTATTCTGATTTTTACATTCTGGATACCACTTTCCGTTTTAGTGTTTGAGAACGCTAGGAAGTGCAGTACTTAGAAAGTATATAATGAAAATAGTGCTAATAACCAAACGTATTGCTGAAACAGAATTAATACAAGGGACATAACAAGTACTAACTGAAACATTTTACTAAAATTTTGACATTGGATATTTTATCTTGACATTTTGTGTTTGCGTTGTATATATTGCTCAAACAGTACATATGAAAGATTTCAAGTTTCTTTATGTCTGTAGTAGGGAGTCGATGTTTCTGCCCCATACAAAAGTGTGCTCAAAATACAAGATTTGTGTACACTTATTTTTTTCTTATGTAATCTGCTACACTTTCTAATATTGCTTCTGTAGGTCTAATTAGAATCATTAGCTATGTGACGTGGGGATATAAAACTTATACTTATTTTTCCTTTTTTACAGTCTGTAATTTTCCATTAAGTTCATTAGTCAACAACCTACAGTGACTCATATTATTACCATTGTTATATCATAACCACAACATCTACAATTAATGATAATCCTTTCTACTCTAGGCACAAGGCCCGACATTTTAGGGGAAGGGATTAGTCTATTACAACGACCCTAGTGTGCAACTGGTGCTTATTTCATCGACACCAAAAGGATGAAAGGCAAAGTTGACCTCGGCGAAATGTGAACTTAGAAGAGACGGACGAAATGCAGCTAAGCATTTTGCCCGACGCGCTACCGATTCTGCCGGCTCACCGCCTTGAGGTGGAAAAGATCAAAAGAGAACCGGAAAGGAAAGACCAGGCAGTAGAAAAACAATCAACTACATAAGAGATACAGTTCAAACCAAATCAAAGAAGAACCCAAAGGAAAAATAATAATAGCACTACCAGTCAGGAATAGGCAACTGGCACCAGCGATTTAAGCGATCAGAAAGTTTTCGATGAGTTGCAGGAAACATTGAGTAAAGAATAACGAAAAAGATTGCTAGCATTAAAAGGCACCAACAGAAGGAAGCTACTAGATATGGCTAGGAAAGTAGATTCTGTTATTAATAGATGACACTAATTTATTGATCTAGGCAGGATGGGTAGTAGCTACTAGAAGATTAGATATTCCACAAGGAAAGATTAGAAAATAGTAAATGTGAAAAAGGAGACTACAAAATAAAGTGAAGACCAGTTCGCCCCAATGAAAGGCAGTCTTCGGGCGCAAAAATTTGAAGACACACACAAGTGAAAGCGACACCTTAATTTTTTGTGAAGCGGATTTGAAAGTTCACGATCATACAGATTGCATAGATGAAGAGTTACTTTACCAGCATGCTCTGTGTAAACGACCTATGTTAGTTAATATAAAAAATTACGCGTACTTTTGATTTACCCTCGGTAGAACTTTTCTGTGTATGTGTGTGTGTGTGTCTGTGTGTGCGGTTATGAGCATGTGTGTCCATGTATTTGTGTGTGCATGAGTTCACATAAATAAATACATATTTATCTACCTATCTGTTTGTCTGTCTGTCTGTCTGTTTGTCTCTCTGTCTCCGTCTATCTCTCTGTCTCTCTATCTAGTTATCTATTTATGAAAAATGATGAAAGGACCTTCTTGAGCCACAGGATCATAAGGCCAGTTTATTCTGGATTTTGTTGTGTATATATTCCCTCACCCCACTCCACTGGACGGGACACCGGTTCGTGGCGTGGGCTGGAGTCGTATGAAATTAATTTCTTTGCTCAAGAACACATCGTTCGGTCCAGGAATCAAACCCACAACTTCACAATCTTTCAATCACGAGTGAGACACTATAAGCTACATGGCTCCACGCGCTCGAGCACACACATATATGTATACATATTCTTTTATTCTTTTACGTGATTCCGTCATTTCACTGCGGCCGAGCTGGAGCACCGACTTACAGGGTTATGGTCGAAGAAATCAACCTAAGGGCTTATTATTTGTAAGCTTAGTACTTATCGGTTTCTTCGCCGAACTGCTAAGTTATGGGGACATAAACATCAGCATCGTTTGTCAAGCGATGGGAGGCGGAGCAAACACAGACACACAGACACACACATAAATACACATACATACCTAACACACACACACACATATATATATATATATATATATATATATATATATATATATATATATATATATATATATATATTATATATATATATATATATAATATATATAAGACAGGTTTCTTTTCAATTTCCGTCTTAAAAATCCACTCACAAACCTTTGGTCGGCCCGAGGCCGAGGCTACAGTAGAAGACACGTAGTGGGACTGAACCCGGAACCATGTGATTGGAAAGTTAGCTTCTTACCAGAGAGCCACGTATATTTGCATATATGTATATGTATGTGTGTACATGCATGTGTGCGCCTAAGCGTATAGCTATCTGTCTATATATATTGTACACATATACATATATATGCATACATATACATGTACACACATATATACATACATATATAAGCACACATATAAACACACACATATATTACATATACATATACATGTATATGTATACACATGTGTATAGATGCCTCTGTATGTTTGTATATATGTATATGTTCCTGTGTACGCACATGTGTGTGTGCATGTCTGTGTGTGTGTGTATCGCAGGTATGGGTGCGTAAGCATGTGTGTATAGTCGTACATTAAAATGGTTGAATGCATACTGTAGTCCAAGGAACGTGAATGTTTTTCTCGTCTTTTTCTCCATTATCTTATTTCATTTTATTTCTGATCGTCATTTTCTTCCAGTTTTATCTCCTACCTTAATCCATCCTTCGGTTTCGGTCTAATTTCCTATTTCGATCATTCACTCTCTCCCTATCTGTCACACTCATTCCGTGTCCCTCCCTCTATATTTGTGTGTATGTTTATGTGTATATGTATATTATGTATGTATATATATATATGTGTGTGTGCATGTGTGTCTATTTATTTTTGTGCATATATGTGTTTATTTATCTATACGTTATATATACATATATATATATATATATATTTATGTATGTATATATAAATATATGTATATATACGTGTATAGAAAAATATATATGCAGATATATAGCTGTGTATATTTATAGTATGTGTGCGTGTGAGAGTCTATGTATTTATGTATGTATTCCGATATCTCGAGATGACTGCCTTTCAGTCATTTGTACATATCAATGTTTATCTGTATGTATGTATGTATGTATGTATGTATGTATGTATGTATGTATGTATGTATGTATGTATGTATGTACGTATGTATGTATGTATGTATTAGTGTGAGTGTTTGTAAGTGTCCGTGCAATTGCATGCGTGTGTCAATTCAATCTTACGCTATTAGCAGAGAAGAATATATATAATATATATATATATATATATATATATATATATATATATATATATATATATTATATATATATATATACACATATATATAAACGAAAACAACAAACGACAGAAAGCCCCCTCCAACCCATCCAAATGAAACACGAAACATGACAATATTTCTAATGTCTTCTAAAACTCTAAGATATCTCCACACAAGTGGTAGATCTCATCATATACGTTATTGCTATTTCTGGTATAATCGATCGTACGACAAAAATGTTATGGTCGATCGTTGCGAAAATATACGTTTACAAAGCCAAAAATAAATACACTGAAACCGATGATAAACATTAGAAAACACGGAATTTATATTAAGAATTAATTATTATAAATATAAACTTTAAATCAACATTATCTGTTACCACTGACATCCAGAATTTTTTTTTGGGGCTTTCGTTTTTACCTTTTTGGTTTTAAACTTTGGTACGGTCGGATTCAACGTCAATGAGAAACGAATGTGCCTGTTATCCAGACAGATTGTGCTCTAGCTTAACGTCACTATGAGTGCCTATTACTATGATATCTGAGTGGATTTGGTAGGCAGAAAGTGAAAGAAGCTTACCGTGTATATATATATACTCTTTTACTTGTTTCAGTCATTTGACTGTGGCCATGCAGGAGCATTGCTTTTAGTCGAGCAAGTCGACCCCAGGACTTATTCTTTGTAAGCCTAGTACTTATCCTATCGGTCTGTTTTGCCGAACCGCTAAGTTACGGGGACGTAAACACACCAGCATCGGTTGTCAAGCGATGTTGGGGGGGGGGGAAACACAGACACACAAACATATACCTACACGCATACATTTATATATATATATATATATATATATATATATATATATATATATATATACATATATACGATGGGCGTCTTTCAGTTTCCGCCTACCAAATCCGCTCACAAGGCTTTGGTTGTCCCGAGGCTACTGTAGAAGACACTTGCCTAAGGTGCCATGCAGTGGGACTGAACCTGGGACCATGTGGTTCGTAAGCAAGCTTCTTACCACACAGCCACTCTTACACCTATGTATACACACACACACACACACCACACACACACACACATATATATTTGTACGCCATAATGAATTCCGTAACGGCTACGTCTGATGAACGTAGAGTAGTTACATAATCGGACTGTTACCTAACACTCCTTTGAACCCCTAGTGAGAAACCGATTGATAAAATCGGCCGTAATGGAAATATAATACTGGACGCTTCGACTAATAGGTGTGTGTGTGTGTGTGTGTGTGTGTGTGTGTGTGTGTAACTGTGTGCTGTTGTACTTTTGTCTCCCATCACCACTTGACAATCGTTGCTGGTTTCTTTACATAGCCATAAATCAGCGATACAGCAAGGGAGATAGATATAATTAGTGCCAGGCTTAAAAAATAAGTGAAAAAAAAAAGGTAGTGGAACCGCTTTGTTCGACGAAAGCTTTCCAGGTGGTGCCCCAGCATGGCCGCAGATCAATGACTGAAGCAGGCAAAATATAAAAGATAACCAGTAGTATGTTTCATTTTGGTGCCTTGGCACCTTTAAGCTTGATTAATGGAGATAAAACCAAAATTTTGAAATATTGTTTCAGATTTTGGATGAAAGGGTTAGTTTACTGCTTCAACTTGACCGGTTATTAATTGTATCGGCCCCGAAAGCATGAAAGTCAAAGTTAAACTGGGTAGTAACTGTTCCCAAACTATTGATTTGAAATTTTGGTACAAGGCCAGCAATTTCAGAAGAGGTAGGCAAGTCGATTACATCGACCCCAGTGCTTGACTGGTATTTATCTTATCGAAAGATGACAAGCAAAGGATGAAAATGAAAAAAAAAAAAAGCAAAGGATGAAAAATCGACATCGGCGGAATTTGAACTTAGAACGTAGAAACGGACTAAATGCTGATAAGTATTTTACCCAGCGTGCTAACGATTCTGCCACCTTCAACTATAACCAAAATATTAAAAGTCGAAATAAATGCTACTTGTCCGACGCGCTAACAATTATGTCAGTTCATCGTTTTTAATATTGGTTTCACTGCCTTTAATAATCCCTTATAGGCATAAAGCCTAAAATGTTGGCGCGGAGTGGCTTGTCGATTTCATCAAACCACAATACTTGACTGGTACTTATTTCACTGACCCCGAGAGAAGGAAATGCAAAGTTGACCTTAGTGGAATTTGAACGTAAAGTCAGATTCAATGCCCCTGAATATTTTGTCCGGCATGCAAACGATTCTGCCTGTTCGGCGCCTTTAATAACAATTCTAGTCAATTACATTGACCCCCAGTGTCCAATTGGTAATTATTTTATCGTCCCCGAAAGGATGAAAGGTAAAGTGGACCTCGACAGGATTTCAAGTCAGAACATAAAGAGATGAAACAAATGCCGCGAAGCATTTTGTCTGAAAGCTCGCTGCCTTTAAAAATACCTAGTAGCCATGCCACTATTTTTTGGTTTTTGCAGCAGGTCAGTCAGCTAGTAATGTATGATAGAAGCGATGTAGTCATTCGCCATAACTGCTTTATCTTCCAAGAATAGATTTTTCCACTGCTCGTTTCTATACGTAAGGTCTCCACCAAGACGTATTGACTAATTCAGATGCTGAGCACCTTAATCGGTCCACCGATGCTTAATGCATGATCCACACATTAACTTATCAGCGCCATACAAAGGTACATGCTGCTTTCATTTCTCAGACATCCAATACTATGATGATCCCGTCGTCCGCGTATGATGTCACAGTACTCTTGTGTCATGTTTCCATCGAAATAGCTCTCAACACATCTAACAACCGCAGCAATGCTGTGCTTTAAGAATCAAAACATGCAGGAACGGTAGAAAAGGGTTTGCTGAAAATGTAATTTCTGATGTGAAACGATTCTAATACGTGATCATTTTGCTTAACAGTCAGTAAGATTTCCAGAGGCTAGAAGCAATCCTACTTCTGAAAATGGAATCGAAATTAGCTGCATTAAGAGGTTGCGATGAAAGCTTTTGATTAATTTAACTTGACCAGAGGCCAGCAAATCCAGCTTCCTTTCTCCACTGTATTGCATGGGATAATAGATATCGAGAATTGTACAGGTAAATATGATCCCAGCGACGTTGCTGACAACAAGCTTCGACCGCTTTACGAAAACTCTGGCCAAAAGCATTGACATTGCATTCAGTAGTCATGGCCCTATAATTATCTGTGATTACGCGCTGGTTCGAGTCTTTTCTTAGCCGTGCCACCACTTCTTGACCTGCAGAACTGGGAATACTGTCATTTTCGGTAAAATCTATTTTCGTTCATTCTCGTTGGCTGTTATTCTATAAGTCATGATAGTCTTTTTTTTTTTTTTGAAACAGAATTTTTAAAAAGTATTTACCAAGCTTTGCCTCTTACAGAGATCGAACCAAGAAAAAAAAGCTACTCGCCTCATGCTTCTGACCAGTCTCTTGAACAAAAATCATGGAAACAATTGAAAGTAATAAATCTCGAGCAGGGTAAAGAAAAATCTGCATTAATTTATTCAGACTTACAGTGTGTCAAATCAACGTGACGTTCAAGCCGAGAGCAGTGATAAAAAAGTAATGATATACGATAATTGAATATTAACTGAATAAATTTAGTTATAATTCAATTTAGGTAATTAGGATTTCTTTACTACAATTTTATTATTCTTAAAGCACTTCTATAGATATAATATTAAATAAAATATTGTTTAAAATCGAAAAAAATGTGTAAATATGGTTGGGTTTTGGAAAAAAAAATAAGCTAGAAATAAAAATAATCGAGTTATTTTGCTTGAATTGTGAAGAAAATGATATAGAAAGAGACGAAAGTCTGAGCAAGATTTCAGTTCTTTTCCTTTAATCAGTACAGAACTCAATAATTACTTCTACTACAGGCACAAACTGAAATTTTGTGAGAAGGGGTCTACTCGATTACATTGCCTCGGTGATCAATTGGAACTAATTTCATCGACCCTGAAAAGAGGAAGTCTACCGCAACGGATTTTGAAAATCAGGACGTAGAGACGGACGAATATGCCTTGCTTGCCGCTTTACATTAGAGAACTTAACGGTTTCATATTTTAACGCAAGACCAGCAAGTCCGAGGGAGGAAGTAAGTCGATTACATCAACCTTCAGGGGTCAATTGGTACTTATTTTATCGACCCCGAAAGGATGAAAGACAAAGTCGATCTCGGTGGAATTTGAACACAGAGTGTAAAGATGGACGAAATTCTGATAAGCATTTTGTCCGGCGTGTTAACGCTTCTGCCTTATAGAAATTAATAATACAAGATAGCAAAAGAATCTCTGCATGGATACTTTTTCTGTTGTATATAGTTGTACGCATTGGCAGATATAGTCGTTACTTTTCGTCCGTCTTTACGTTCCGAGTTCAAATTCACTCAAGGTAGACTTTGTCCTTATCCTTTTGGGGCCAATAAAATACGTACCAGTTGAGCACATTCTACCACGGCTAATCTTATTTTCGTTCACGCATTAAGTTTTTTTCTTCCACATTTAATTCTTCTTAATCCGCAGCTAAACTTTCCTCTTCCCCAGCTAGATGCCTTCTTCCTCTGTTAATCCGCTTTCCACGGCAAAACTTGTTTCCTCTCTAGTTAAGCAGCTCGCTTTGCATCCACATGGTTTCGGGTTCAGTCCTACTGTGTGGTTCCTTGAACAAGAGTCTTCTGCTACTGCCTCAGCAACCAATACCTCTAAGAGAATTTGTTAGACAGATTCTGCGTGGAAACCTGACACTTATACACACACACACATACACACACACACACATTGCGTGTGTGTGTGTGCGAGTGCCTATGTGTTTTCACGCTGTGTTTGTTCCTCACCAATGCTTGACAATCGGCGTCGGTTTGTTTACATCTCCGTAACCTAGCACGATATAAGTACCAGGAATAAAACATAGAGGTACAGTTGTACTGAGGTACATTTGTTCCTTCAAGCTGGTGCTCTAGCATGGCCGCCACCCATTGACTGAATACAAGCAAACAATAAAACGATAACTGAAAGTCGGTGAGTGACGATCTATCAGAAACAGTACAGCCACAGCCGCAGCCACATGCAAAATGCTTTATAGTCTTACGAGTCAGCCTTTTACGTACTGAATTCAAGCTATGCCAATACTGACTTCCATCCGTCGGAGGTCGAAGAAAAAATGTACCGATAAGACACTAGAATAGAATCAATCGAATGTATCCTCTAACACTACTCTTAAAACATTGTTTTGTGCCAAAGTTAAGAACTCAATATGTTACTATAACTATTACTATACTAATGACACATTTGCTCACGGAGTTGTTTATAAAAATAATGTCTTCCATTGGCACCAAGCCACGCGCTTATGAATGAGGAGAAGGGAGTGTGTGGTCGATAAATCCATTTTAGTATATGACTGGTGTTTATTTTATCGACACCACAGTAGACAGATTGACACCAAAAGTTAACCCTTATCAGATACAATGTTTTTTAAAAAAAACTACATTAAATATAGAAGCATTGACTTCAGTATTGCTTTTCGTGTGGGTGGTGCATTTAGGAAATTTTTCACAGTAATTTATACTCTCAAATAAGTCAATTATCTACACCAGGGTCCCAAACAACCTGACCACTGATCAGAAGCAGAGATAGATGATGTGGTACCGGGCTGCACAGACAATATAAATTTTGGAATTTTGCTTCCATTTTATTGACTCTCGTAGTTGGCAGGATTTTTTTTTGCATTTATATTATGAATTATATTGCATATATTGCATATATATATATATATGAATACACACACAAACAAACATACTGTGAAGGCGCATGGCTCAATGTTTAGATCGTGAGGATGGGAACTCGATTCTCGAACCCGGCTGTGTGTTGTGTTCTTGAGCAATACACTTTATTTCATGTTGTTCAAATTCACTCAGCAGTAGGAAATGAGTTGCGACGTCACTGGTGCCAAGCTGTGTCGGCTTTTGCCTTTCTCTTGGACAACATCGGTGGAAGGGATACTGGTCCACATAGATGACTGCTGGTCTTCCACAAACAACTTTTCCCCGGACTTGTGCCACGGAGGGGAACTTTCTAGATGCAGTCCCATAGTCATTCACGACAGAAGAGGATTATATGTATATCTATTATGTATGCAATAATCCAACTATATGTTATGCACTATTTTGTGTTTTGTTATGCACATGATATATGGTCTGTGGAAAAATTGTCTTGCATGAAACCGGTGCTTGGTGCAAAAATGCGTGAAGAGTGCTGATGTACACCAACCAATGTAGTTTTCCTGTGAAGAGCTGTAACCCCACCAATTGTTATTAAATTCAAAGATATGATGGCAGGACAATTTCTCAAAAATCCTATAATCAATTGAATAGATAACGCGCCTTTCATCGTACTCGACATATACCCAACAAGGGAATTAATATACACTTCGGTATATTTAGTTGAAAGTGGCCAGTTGGCAGAATCATCGGAGTAACATATAATTTCTTCCGGTTGTGGATTTTGGCTTTCGACTCACTGTTCAAATCTTACCAGCCTCAAATGGTGTCTTTTGTTTATTGTGAGTTAGTCACTACTTCGTAACTTGTATCACTTCTCACTTCGTAGCTTGTTGCTATAACACAATGAGTGTCCACAGTCTGGCTGAAGTGACGACGTCGGCGGTGGTAGCTTGTCGATAACTGTCTGTGTTCGTTCAATAGTAATTGGTATACAGAGACAGATGGACAGAACTCAACTTGTTCAATAGTAAAGTTTATTCATAGCAGTGTGTTATGTACAATGTAATACTTTGTATAAGATTTCTGTAAAGAAGTAAGTAGTGTTTCATAGAGATGTCTATAGGGTGATAACGGTGAATGAATGTGTGAAGACATTAGATGTACTTCGTGTATATAGGAAGAGACTTGATAGAAGTGTTTCTACAAAACATGAGAGATAACAGCATTGAGTTTGGTCGATACTGCTGGCGCACATGGAAGACGAATTGTTATTATGTGAGAGACGCCAACACAAAAGCGATAGAACCAAACTACAAACAGTGAGCCCTTAGAAAAACGAAGTGAAGTAACTCAATTAAACATGGCCGCAGCCACATTTATGTAAGTGACAATCGGACGTATTACAGAAAGCCTATTTATTCGGACAATCAGAGACCGAATAGAGCTGTAAACTTACTGTGTCGTCTGAGCCCGCTTTGTCATTAAACATGTATGTGTTAAACTAATGCTAGTATAGACATGTTACATGTTATTTCAGGAATGATAAGGCGGTGAGCTGGCAGAATCTTTAGCACGGTAGACAAAATGCTTTGTGACGTTTCTTCCCACTCTATACATTCTGAGCTCATAGCCTACCGAAGTCAACTTTGCTTTTCATCTTCGCAAGGTCGATAAAATAAGTACTATTTGAGCACTGGGGTCGATGTAATTGATTATCGTCCTCCTCAAAATTGCTGGATTTGTGCCAAAATTATGAAGAATTATTTCAGAAAAGATAAATAAGCTATTTTCATTCTCTCTCTCCCTCTCCCTCTCTGTCTGTCTGTCTGTCTGTCTGTCTCCCCCCCTCTCTCTCACTCACTCACTCACTCTACTTATGCATATAATTCAAAGTCTCAAAATGTCACATGTCACACCAATTCAGCCTGAAAATTTACGTTAAGTAAAAACTTGTCTGCGTAATACTCAGCTGCTTACAATCGAATCCTCCTCATCAAACCAATGGAAAGTCCCCACATTTAGTTTGTGATTCTCTCATCACTACTTCGGGAAGTAAGATGAAGTCTATACTTCGCTGAAGAAGCCTAATACTATACAAAATACAAAATTGTTGGGATGTGTATACCGTACTTGCTGGAATAGTATTGTTTTCTTCACCACATAATAATTCGTCATTAGTTTTATTAAAGTCCACTGCATTTAACAACAGCAACAAAAATAATAGCAAAAGTAATAATAATAATGATGATGATGATGATGATGATGATGATGATGATGATGATGATGATGATGATGATGATGATAATAATTATTATTATTATTATCATCATCATCATCATCATCATCATCATCATCATCATCTTCATCTTCATCATCTTCATCATCTTCATCATCATCATCATCATCATCATCATCATCATCATCATCATCATCATCATCATCATCATCATCATTATTATTATACTTTCTTTTTTGGGCATCAGGGCCGAACTCAAAACATAGAGGACGATACACAAACGAGGGACAATCAGGTTAAACGTAAACAACAAAAAATACAACGATTAGCAAAGAGGTTAAATCAATAATGTTTTCCCAATAGTGGGGAATTCTTTGGGCCCCTTAACACCAACCGTTCCTTAGGATTGCACCATCTCTTTTGCCATAGCCAACAGACAGAAAAATTGCCCTCTCTTCCCAACCAAAGGAAGAAAGCAGGGCGATCTTCACAATGGACTCGGATGATAGCCGGATCCGTCCTACACGTGACGATAACTGTTCGACAAAGCCCCAGAAGTCAGCAATGCGAACACTACACAAGGGCATGTAGAACGGTTTCATTGCGCCGCGCGCATCTCGGATAAGCCCGACTAACTGAATAATAATAATAATAATAATAATAATAATAATAATAATAATAATAATAATAATAATAATAATAATAATAATAATAATAATAATAATAATAATAATAATAATAATAATAATAATAATAATAATAATAATAACAATAATAATAATGATGATGATGATGATCAATGTACATTTCGAGGTAGCTTATGATTCGGTCAATTTAATGTTTTGTTTCAGCGTCCCCCTTCTCTCTCTCTTTCTATTCTATCTATCTATCTATCTATCTATCTATCTATCTATCTATCTATCTATCTATCTATCTATCTATCTATCTATCTATCTATTTATCAATGTCCTTTCTCTATCGGCTTCTTTATCACTCTGCATTCCTCTCGTTCTCTTTACCTTTTACTCTTCACCCTATGTCTCTCCATCCCCCTCTCTCTCTATCCATCTGTCTTTGTTTCTCTATCTCTCCCACCAGCTTTCTTTATATATATCTCTCTCTGTTTCCCTGCCTAAAATCTCCAATTGCTTATCCCCTCCTCGTTCCACTTCACACATCCCTGTCTTGGCTTCATTTTTTCGGGAATAAATGATCAGAGTTTTGAATCTTTTCCTCCATGTTCCTTCAATAAATCTATAACCCATCCAACCCCATCCCAGCCACCTCATCCCAACTCCCCACCAGTGGAAAAAACACTTATTGAACTTAACCAATAATTCATCTCCATCATACGCATGTCAAATTATATATTTTCATACATTTATTTTTTTTATTTACTTCCTTTCATTAATGGGGCGTCTAGAAATATTTTTTCGTCTTTATTACTTTCTA
Source organism: Octopus sinensis (assembly GCF_006345805.1). Lineage (NCBI taxonomy): Eukaryota > Metazoa > Mollusca > Cephalopoda > Octopoda > Octopodidae > Octopus > Octopus sinensis. The sequence continues at coordinate 32,598,768 of NC_043008.1, forward strand.
TTTCAAATTTTCGACCATTTAATTTGCTCAAATTCTGACTCTTTTCCAACCTTGCTAAAAATCGTACAAAAGGTCGTTTCTCTTAAATTACATCTAGCTCTCTCTCCATCATTCTCTTCTTTTTGTATTCTTTTTCACTTTATGCGTACATTTTCCACTGAGAGACTAACCCTGCCCCATGTAGATATATACGATATATGAGTATACATATGCATAAAAAACACGTGAAGTCAAGTTACACACACACACATATATGTGTGTGTATGTGTGTGTGTGTATATGCATATAATATATATATATATATAACTTTATACATACATATATATGCAGTTATACATACGTATATACATATGTACATATATATATATTAAATATATGCATTAGCATATATACGTATGCATATATATATATATATAATATATATATATATACACATATACATATATATACCTATATACATAAAGTTATATATATGTGTAAATATGTATGCATATATATACCTGGATATATATATATATATCACGTGGATATATACATACATATATATACATCCTTTACGTTTATTTATGGAAAGCGATTTGAATATGCATATAGAAGCTCTTATTTTACTGTGCCGGCTACAGCCTAATAATTCCAAATGGCAATACCAGTCTTTGGGGGTCGCACCGAGCTGTACCGATATAATGTAGGATAAATATAGTAATAATAATAACCCTTTGTTGGAATTTATAAATATTTTAATGCATCGCTAGGCGCATTCCCAGAAATCACATGTTTCTTAAGATCATAGTCCCATAGTTCATATTGCCGGGAATATGGACTATGATCTTAAGAAACATGTCCTTTGTGGAAATGTGCGTAGCGATGCATTGAAATATATATAAATTCCATCCAAAGATTATTATTATTATTATTATTATTATTATTATTATTGTTGTTATTGTTATTGTTATTGTTATTATTATTATTATTATTATTATTATTATTATTATTATTATTATTATTATTATTACTATATATATATATTAGATAAAGATGGCTGCGGTCGGTTTATAGGATTACCCAGTGTTTCGCGTCCATAAAGCTCTGTGCTTTATTGTCGTGAGATCCTGGGTAATCCTATAAACTGGCCTTAACTATCTTTAAATACTCTACTGCTCTATAACGTAGAGTATAATTGTCTTTCGGATTTATGATTTACTGACGTTATATATATATATATATATATATATATATATATATATATGTATGTATGTATGTATATAAATTCATATATGTTTATGTATATATACATATATTATATTATATTATATTAGAGGAAAAATCAAAAACCAAGGCAGAACGTGTATCTCAAGTTATTTAGAATAATTTAATTAGGGTAAGGTGAATTTGAAGTCTTACAGCCGTTTCTGGGATAACACAAGTGGTAGGTTAGCATGTCTACACACTGAGCATTCCGTCAACAGAAACAAATTATGAATATTTTAAACGGAAAATTTGCAGTTTACAAAGAATAAAATTCACAGTTTATCTCTCTATATATAAACGGCAGTTTGCCTGTGTGTGTTTCTGTGTGTCTGTTAGGTTGTACCTTCAACCTGACCACGGCTTTCAACCGATTCTGATGAAACTTGACACACACATAGCCCAATGTCATAATTCAAAACTAACGCAGCGAAAATTTTGAAAAGTTCCCCCAGTTCTGAAAAAAATCGATAAATTCGACATGGGGTCGAGAATCAGAAACACAAACCACAGACTGTCTAGGGGACGCAACTCGACCTCTTTAACTAAAAAAAATTTACCATCATTTTTTTCCATTTTTTGGCTATAACTCTCTAAAAATGCTTTATAGTTATTTCCCTTACAAACCCGAGCAACGCCGGGCGATACTGCTAGTAAGGAATAAAATAAAAGAATAAAGAAGTGACTAGAAGTATAAAAAGCAAAGATAGTTAGAAGAATATAGGCAGGAGACTAATGTTCACAACTCATCTTTTTCCAGAGGATATGGATGTTGGTCGGTACTTCCATGAAGGTACAAGTCCTTAGTTAAAATCCCAGATAAAACCACATTGTCCTAAATTTATACATACATACATACATACATACATACATACATACATACCTACACACACATACATACATACATACATACATACCTATATACATACATACATACATATATACATATATATATATATATATAATTATATATATATATATATATTATATATATATATATATATATATATATATATATATATTATATGTAGGCTTCTTTCTGATTCCGTCTACTCAATCCACCACACACAAACATTGAACGGATGGAGGCTATTGTAGAAAATATTTACCGAATGTGGACTGAACCTGGAACTATACGGTTGGGAAGTAAACTATTCCTCCACGCACGCATGCACACATCCATACACTCACCTCCCACACGCGCGCATGTATATATCCTTGTACCATAGGCATACGACCTGTACATGCATATACATACAGAATATATTTGTTTGTGTGAGAATGTATGTATATACGTGTGTATGTTTATTCGTGTTAGTCTGCATGCATTTGAGAATGTGTCTGTGTGCATGTGCGTGTATGTATGTATGTGTGTGTGTGTGTTTGTGTGTACGTGTGTAAATGTAGATTCATGTGTATATATGCATGTATATAATCTATTAATCTCTGTGCAAATGAATGCGTTGGTGTAAAACATAATTTCAGTTTCATGAAGGGGATCTATTGAGAGGTGTGTAATCGCAAGACGCAAACTATATTAGACTTTTAGGCAAGTAGATCAAAACTAAAACGAAGGAAAAAATAAGCAAGAAAACCCGCTCATACTATTGTTCACGTGATGACTGCTGGGAGCCAATTAGAGGAGACAGTGATAAAGCTATTATTCTCTGTGGAAATTGCTAGTAGCTTTCTACAACTATAATTAAAGTTCAGAACTGCTATACAATTCCCAATGATGTATTTTACGATTTCAATTGGTTATCGTGTTTCAAATACTCTATTGCCAGTGTATAATAGGCTATTAATCTATCTTCAATACATACTGATACATTGACGAGGGTCGGCTGAAAAGTTCATAGGATGATCAAAATATTCTCATGAAATGTGAACAAATGGGGTTTTTACTTTTCAATATAGTCCGCCTTGCAATCCACATACTTCTTCCATTGGTGTTGCAGTGCTTGGATCTCGTTGGTGAAGAAGCTTTCATCCAGTTGCAAGCTGGCGTAGTACTCTCCATTGATGACGTGGCCCTTTTGAAGATAGTCGATAAATACAATGTTTTTGCATCCCCCAAACATAGGATATCATGGTAGATAGACTGAGATTATTCACTAGCTGTTAGTTATACATCGCGAAACAATCCACAGGTTCAAATTATTTGACAGCTCGCTTTCTAACGTTGTCATCTGAGAATCAGCGGCACAGCTAAGTTAAATGCTGTTGGAATCAGCGAGCCAGGAGGCTTAGATGAGCCTCTTGGCTCGCTATCTTCCAAACAACGGCTTGATCTGAATACATGCTACAAAAAGCATCTAATGATCAAGTACTGATGTTATACCAGGAGTTATGCAAGCTCCCCATAAAAATAAAATGGAATTGGTGTATCTATCGTGATACGATCATACGAGGGGTTGTTTCTCAAAACTTAAAGCTCCAACTTCTTTAGACACGCCTCTAATTTCGAAAGAATGTGCCGCCAAACTGGCCGGCTTTAGGAGCCTCGTTTTAATACCTTTGGGCTTGTAGTAAACAAGTGTTAGAGTAACGTAGGAGATAAGAAAACATTTGAAAACAATATTACATCCATCTTAATTTTTGAAGTAGAGAGAAACAAAAATAAAAAAAAATACGATACAAGTGAGAGACGGAAACGCATTCTGTCAGAGACGCTTTTGAGATAGGGGTAATATTTTCTCAGAGAGATAAAGATTGGTACAGAACGAAGATAGAAAAAATAAAAGCGAAAATAAGAAATGAAGTAAAAAACGACTAGTTTTTCGATCCATCTAGGTAATAGCAGTTCCCACTTAGATCTGGAAAGTAAAAATTCCATAATCTTTTTTTTTAATATATGAGGCAAATATAATTTGAATATGGGAGAGATTTCACGTGTTACGTAAGGAAGGTTAGGGTTGTTGTCGGGGATACATATTAGCCAGTAAATGCTTGTTTCAGACAGGCAATCTAGTTATTGGCGTAGATTTTACTTAAAAGTAGAAAACTGGCATAACTGACTAATTTTGTTAAACATTCTTGAAAAATGATAGAAGAAATAGAAATAAAAAGAAGAGATGATAGATTTCATTTTAATTAAATTTAATAGAAGAACAGTAGCTCCTGATTTGGTGTGGAAGAGAAGTATAGAAAATGAAAAAAAAAAAAAAAGAAAGAAAATGTATTATTCTTGTAACTGAAATAAATTGGAAAATCAGACTGACCTGGGTGCGTTATGTGAGAACTCAGGGAGTTAGAGGGAAAGGTGGGGTAAATATTGGCTTGTAAAATTGGTTAAAATAAGAAATGCTTTATACACACACCACACCTGCCCACAGGGGATTAAATGCATACATATTCATCCACTCCAAGCCGCATGCATACATACATACATACATGTCTATCTATCTATCTATCTATCTATCTATCTATCTATCTATCTATCTATCTATCTATCTATCTATCTATCTATCTATTATCATACACTCGCGCCTATGTATATGTACTATATATATGTATATGTATATGCATATATCTATATCTATATATCTATATATATCAACTTGAGGCAAAATAATTGTAATCAATTTCACCAAGTCAGTATGCAAAGGGACATTCAATGCGAATTCATTATTTACATTATGGGCTAGTAATATTAATTATACTGACTATTAGAAATAGCAGCTAAAACTTTTTAAAGCTATTTCTATACTTAAAGAAAATCTATATATATACTTCATCATAAAGTTTAACATATAAATATATGAGAACGTACGTTCAAGATTAGTCATATCATCATGGTGGATTTGGAACACTGAAAATAAGTATTAGGGATCTGCCCGTGTCTAACAGTGCCAACAAATTCAATAAGCAAGAAGAATCTCTGTTCTTTTTCCACCACCATGGTTCAGTGTCATTTGCTAAGCTCTATATGGGCGCAGGTGTGGCTGTGTAGTAAGAACATGCTGCAAGGTTCAGTGTCAGTCTCACTGCTAGTACTGAGGCAAGTCTTCTACTAAGCTTGGGCCAACCAAAGCTCTGTAAGTGGATTTGGTAGATGGAAACTGAAAGAAGTGTGTGTTGTGTGTGTGTGTGTGTACGTGTGTGTGTGTGTGTGTGTGTATGTGTGTATGTATGAGTGTGTGTGTGTTTGTGTGTCTGTGTTTGTCCCCCAACATCGCTTGACAACAGATGCTGGTGTGTTTACGTCCCAGTAACTTAGCGGTTCAGCAAAAGAGACCGATAGAATAAGTACTAAGCTTACAAAGAATAAGTCCTGGGGTTGATTTCTTCGACTAAAGGCGGTACTCCAGCATGGCACAGTCAAATGACTGAAACAAGTAAAAGAGTATACATACATAGATACATAGACAACATACATACATACATACATACATACATACATACATACATACATACATACATACATACATGCATGCATGCATGCCATACATACATACATACCCTACATACATACATATACATACCTACATACATCAGACACACATGCATGCATGCCTACATACGTATACATACATACATACATACATACATACATACATACACTACACACTACACACATGCATGCATATGTACATATTATAAATAGATAATACTACATAAATACATACATACATACATATACACGCATTGTAATGTATAGATAGAATAATAGATAGATAGATAGATAGATAGATAGACAGATAGATAGATAGATAATAGATAGATAGTAGATAGATAGATAGATAGATAGATAGATAGATAGATGATTGATTGATAGATAGATAGATATTTTGCCCATTCTTTCTATTTACACTATTTTTCAAACCTACCTTTTTAATTGTCAATACTCTACCTTCTACAGTTCCTCCTCCCTTCTCTCTCGCTCCCCCTCTCCTCCAATACGTAACCTGCTAGCATTAGATTGTATGCTACCCCTATTAGAATAGACATTTTCTCCAATACAACACCTGGCTCTTTCGTTCCCCTCGCGTCCTTCGCTTCAGTTTATTGATTTAGTGTCTTACACTTCATTGTTTTCAGTTTTCTTTCATTCAATTGCATATACTCTGAATAATCAGGAAGAAGCCCAGACAGAAAACAAATTATTTTTAAGTAATATATGATATATACAGTATAATTTTGTTGTTGTCGTTGTCTTGTCGTTGTTGTTGCTGTTGTTGTTGGGCTTGAGGTTAAATCTGATCAAACAAACCTATGATGAAAGACGTTACAACCCTGATTATCCAATATTTTTGTTTATCAGAGACAACTTGTCCGATGTGTCCTTCTATTTTTAGGACTGCGCAATGTTATTTCTAGTAGTTCGATCGTCCTGCGCAGAGGTTCTGTGTCTACCCAATATGTATTCAGGCAAATTGCTGACTCTGTGTGCGTGTGCAATAACTAATACGTGTATATTGGTGTTACTCTGCGTTATGATGGTGGTACAGAGACATATGCACGTGCGCGTGTGTGCATGTATGTGCAAACGTGTATATATATATATATATATATATATATATATTCTCTCTATTATCTCTCTGTTTATTTCCTCATATTCCTTCCTGTTGAAGAGCGTAGGCTCGAAACATAAAAGACGTTCTCACTTTCCGAGCGTGAAACTAATACACATGTTTGTTGTTCATACACCTATCTTCGTCTTTTGTTTTTCTGTAATTTCAACAATATATATATGGGATAGAATTTCATTGACTAGAGAGTGCTGCCATTTCTAGTTGCCTGAATGGTTTGCTGTAGAAAGAAATACAAACAATACTTCGTTGAAATATTCTCATATATGCAGCAAATGGTAGCAAGAGATTTGGACAACGAAATATTTTAAGATATATACAATGCATTACAATTGCTGTTGTTGCTGTTATCTCTCTATCTGTCTGTCTGTCTGTCTCTCTCTCTCTCTCTCTCTCTTTATTTCTCTCTCTATTATATATACGTACACACACATACACATACACACACACACATACACACATACACACATACACGGAGCCAATTCTACCAGTTTACAAACATTTGTGAATACATTTACATTCTGACTGTTTACACCTGGGTTCCCCAACAGCGACCAGAACCGGGCCGCGAGTCATTTGGCACCGGGTCACATAGAAAAATACACGTTTAAAGCTTATTTCTATTTTATTACTTATCGCAGTTTGCAATGCATTTTTGCATTAGATATGAATTATATATATATATATATATATTATATATATATATATATATAGTTATATATATATATATATATTTTTCGTATATACTTCTTAGCGATAGATTTGTATTTGATATCAAGCATACGAGGTGTATTAGTAGGCTTTGTATATACTGTTTAATAGTATTAATTGTAGTTTTAAATTTATAATTAAATTAGATAAACTGATAAACTTAGATATGTTTCGACTAAAGATTGGTCCAGGATGTCTAATTTAATAGCATAACTTATTATTTCTTGTTTTAATATATTCGATACTATTCCCATTATATTTATATTTTAGTATTTATAGTATCTATTCGATACTATATTACTACGAATTGATTATTTCTAAAAGTATTTTACATAAGATTTCCGAAAGTTCGTTTAAGTAGTTTATTTGTATTTTGAAATTAGCTATTTCATCTTTAAATATGAAAAATTAAATTTATTAGGTTTTTTATTATATGTGCATATACAATTATTTATAGAGATTATTTTAGATCTTAATTATAATATTTATATACATTTATATATTTTCATTGATAATTTATATATTAGTCATTTTGAATATTTATGTAATTAGATATAGACTAATATTGATATTAGATTATGGGTGGGTTTCCTACCTTATAAATTAAAATTAATATTTAACATTATAGTCGATTTGGATATAATCATAATTGTTAAGTTCTATGTCTCTAGTTTGATAATAGAGTTTATTATAAGTAAAATCATATATTATATATATTATTTATATCTTAAAATATTGTTTAAATATTTCTGATTATATTTTAGATATTCAACAATCACCTGAAGAATGACTGTAACTCGAATTTTACGAATGGACAGCCATGAAACGATCGTAGTGTTTTACTCATTATCTTTTTTTAATAATTTTGATATATATTTAAATAATATGAATTAATTAATCTTATGTATTGGCTTAAGTTTTTCATTGTATGATTTGCCTAATAGTGGTTTTTATCTCTAATTTAATATTATATAATATTTTACTATAAAATTGGATTCAATCCTAAATCTGATTTTTCCCTGTAAGTTTGGATTTATTCCTTAATATTTTATTAATTATATATATATATATATATAATATATATATATACTATATATATATATATATATATATATATATATATAAATAAATTTAAGATTCAAAGATCGAGGTGTAGGAAGAAAGTTACCTTCAAGCAATCCGTAGTAAATATTAAAAAAACAACTTTCTGGGATAATAGTGGTTTACTGAGACGGAAGGTTGTGGATTTTTTTCGTATCGAAGTACGATAAACTGAAAAAAATTTTTTTTTTTAATATTTCACGGTAGGCGACCAGGGTTCACGGGCATACGAATAAGAATACAAGCGTTAAGGAATGGCGTAGATAAAATTTGGGCTACAAATGCTTCATAGCGAGCGGTACCTCGGAAGTGGTAAATATCCAATCCATTCTGATTGAATCTTCTATACCTCTTTGGGACAATGTAAATGTGTGTGTGTGTGTACTTTATTTGTGGATCAAGATTGCAATTGGTTTCATGTTAAGGAATACCTCAACATTTATCAAGACTATCACATGGAACATCGGTGTTCGTCTCCATTTTGGATTAAAACTCCAAAAGTCCAAAATGGATGCGATCTCCGATGTTCCATGTTACAGGCTTGACAATTGTTGAGGTACCTCTCGACGTAAAACCCAAACCAATGAAAGCCTTGATACACAAATAAAGGATATTTATCTACCAATGAAGTGTTTAGCATTCATTGTCTTTGTTCGATACTTACGTGTATGTGTGAGTGAGTGCGTGTGTGTGTGCGTGTGTCTGTGTGTGTGTGCGTGCGTAATGCATATATAAAGCCTGGAAGATTGCTTTAAGCTACATGGCGTAATTTATGAATATGCCAGTTCAAGTATCATTGCAGCATGAACTATTGGACGCTCTTTCGTTGTGTATCTAATTTGATATATATATATATTAATATATATTATATATTATAATATATATATATTATATATAATATATATATTATTATAATATATATAATATATATATATATATAATATATATATTATATATATTATATATATTTATATGTATGTATGTGTGTGTGTGTGTGTGTGTGGTGTGAGTGTGTGTGTGCGTGTATCCATAGTATATACATATGTAAATCTATGTTGTATAAGTACAATCAATCTCTCTAGATTGAAAAAATGTGATGAACAGCCTTAATCGATTTTTGAACCTTATTGTGTCCTCATCAGACGAGTGTAAGCGATTTAACCAATCCAGAGCGACAAGTAGCCAATCTATTTATATAATCAACAAATCCAGTACCTACAGAGAATTGGAGCTACTAATTTGAACGTCTTAAGTATTTAGCACTGTACTTGATATCAGTGGTCTGTCAACATGGATCTCAGTCCTCACATTATCAAGGTATGATAAAATATATGTAAGCATACGCTGTAGAAATACAAATATGGTATATTTTACCGTGGATTGAAAAATATGATGAACAACCTTAGTCAATTTTCATTAGTGATATCTACATCAATTGACTAATCCCAGAGAAATAAACAGCCAATCTGTTTATATGCTTATATATATATATATATATATATATATAATGTGTGTGTGTGTGTGTGTGTGTGTGTGTGTGTGTGTGTGTGTGTGTGTGTATTATACATATAATAAGTAAATTATATAGTCTACTTTATAGTGTTTTGCTATACGTGAGATCCAAATGTCTGGGGGAAAATTGTTTTGCATGAAACTGGTCTCTAATACAAGACAACTGGAAGCTAATATTTTTCCCCTCTTGAACGTGGGTGTTCTGTTAGAACACTACACTGCAGTACATACCATGACACAAACTATCATACTTGCTTCAGCAGATCACGTAATTGCGACCTTCCTTGGTCTCGTCAAGGATGGCCGCTGGCTCGCTAGAGATAGCAGTGACTCATCTCCCCGCCAGCGATATATTGAAAAAAAAACTGCACCAGAGTCAGTATTAATACTAAGAGGTAATATTTATCCCCGCTTAAACGTGGGTATTCTGTTAGAACAAACTATACTGCGGTAGATGCTATGAGAGAAACTCTAATATTGGCTTTTGGTGCAAAATGTGCGCTCGTTTATATCGCTGGCGGGGAGTTAAATTCCCCACCACCTCCAACGCGTAGACTACCAGGCCACATGATTTCAATCTTCCTTGGTCTCATCGATGACGAACTCTAGATCACTAGATTTTGCAGTGACCCATCTCTCCGCCGGAACATATAAATATTATCTCTAGTATTTAATACTACCTCTGTTGCTAATATAGATAAAAAGATTAGGTGACTGACTTTTTATACAATGTATGAAGACACTCTGTACTTCCTATGTTTATATATAATCTATGTAGACGCTTCATATTTTGTGTTAAGAAGTCATCTTATACATATATATAACTACTCTTTATATATTCTTTGTCGATAAATTCTGCCTGTATAAATATATCTGTGAAGATCTATTGTATCCTGTTTGTCTAGGCATATCTATTAAAACCCTATATTCCACTTGCTTACGTATACATATGAAGAGATACACTTTGTCTATTTAGACCATGTATAATTTATCTCGTTCACATGTATCTACGTAGGCACTTGGTATACGGTATATTTACAAATATGTATGTAGATAATTTATATTCTGCTTAATACATATTCTGGCTGTTTAAACATGTCTAAGAAAGCACTTTATAATCTTTCTATTTGCATATATCTTATGAAGACATTTCATATCCTGAATCTTTAAATATATATATATATAGATGAAGCTAGTTTATATTCCGTATATTCACAGATATCTATGCAGGCAATTATATTCTGTTTGCGTATATACATCTCTGAAAACACGGTATTCTATTTACAAATCACTGCAGAGATGATAGAATATAAAGTAAAATAGAATTATCATTACCTATTAAGTTGTTTTGCAGCTAAGATTATTTATTAATGTATTAATGTTCCACTTTTTCTTTTCAGTTTGTAGGCTTGAGAATCCAGAAATACAAGGCTGGTCATATATATATACTAGCATTAATGACCCGTCGTTGCCAGGTCATAGTGCTAGTGCATGTATATATGTGTATATATATGTGTACATATTACATGTACATCTATATATATACATCTACACATAAAATACAAAATACAAAGTTATATCTTGATATTGCTAGTGATAACAATGCTCAAAATATATAACAGACTGGAATTGTTAGTCCGTCTCTTGTAATTTCGATCAATTGTATCTTGTCCTCCCTCTTGTATGGAAGTGTGGCTACAATCCAGCCTACCTCTACTTCTGGTGGGGGGAGACATTTTTAATTTTTTTCAGGGACGTCCTACGTCCCAGATATAAAGGTAAAAATAAAATATTTCCACTTTGCAAGTTCGAGTCGAGTACTCCCTTGCACGCTCCGTTGACTCGAACCTTGCTTCTATTGTGGCGAATTTACCGCCTCTGTTTAGATATCTTTCATAGTCACACCAAGACACTTTTCGATGGTGCTTTCCTCCAGGTGTTCAAATCTTTTTTTTTCTCTACATTGTATACTTTATAGACAATAGTTTTTTCTTTAATTTAATTTTTTATTTCGTTTGGTGGTGTTATCTTAGATTCACCGTCTTTGTCGGTGGTCAATCCGTATTTCTTCCATTTTAATTTCAATGAGTTCGCGTCCGCCGACGGCTGCAGCGAAATTCATTTTTGGACTTTCTTCTATCGAAGGTATTGTAACAAAAATGCTTCCGTGTAAACGGTGAAAATATTGCCAACTTCCCCAAACAGGAACACAATTCAATTTTTAAACAATAACCAAAGCTCCTTCTCCCAAAGGGGGAGGGTTACAGTTTACAATTATTTAACAAATGCAACACAACAACATTTCCCTTACGAGAAACCAACAAACGTGATAACAATAGTTAAACAGTAATAATAATAACAAACGTTACAGTGAATCAAAAACAGTACGCAGTTGAAGCTATAGTCCTTTATGTATAATATTCCAACTGGACTATTCCATTTCTGCACGCTAATTTTATTTTTAATTCATTCCCATTCATGTGAAACCACTTATTCAAGTTCAAATCATTGATGCAATTTTATACCAATTTCTATTTTTACTTTTGTTATGATACGATTATATTATACTTTAGTTTGATTTTAATTATTACTTATTATTATTATTTTTATTGTTAAAGTGAAAACATCTGACATAAAATAGAGAAATGTTTTTGTTTCACTTTTAACACGTAATACTGAAATAGTGGAGAAGATATGATATTGCTATGGGCTCGCTCTAGGCGAGAAGTTGAACATTTTCTTTGCCCATGAAACTACATGGACCCTAAGTAAGGCATGTGTAAAATTTGAATGAAATTGGTTGTGTAGTTCTCAAGTTTTAGGGAATCATAGGGGAGAATATATGATATTGGTGTGGGCTCGCCCTAGGCAAGAAGTTCAAATTTCTTTGGCCGATGACAGTCCCCGGGCCCTAAGTAAGGCACGTGTAAAATTTGAATGAAATTGGTTCTGTAGTTCTCAAGTTTTAGGGAAACACACAGACAGACAGACACACATTCTCAATTTTATATATATATATTATATATATATATATATATATATAGTGTGTGTGTGTGTGTGTGTGTGTGTGTGTGTGTGTGTGTGTGTGTGTGTGTGTGTGCCTTGGTGTATGTAGATTTCGAAGTGGGATGCCATAAGCTTGTTGGTACTCCATACCAAACTTTGGACACGTTCAACCCTTTCTGTGGTTTGAGCTTGTTGTGTGGAAGTAGAACACCCGTATTTGGTTGGCACCTAATGGACTGTCAGAATATAAATGGACATGCGCAGAGAGTGTGGCGAGAGTGAGCTGTGTAAAGCCGAGAATTGCGAATCGTCGAATGTAATTACAAGTATTTTGTATCTTGAGTGGAGCGATTTGCGACGACGTTATTTATTATCCCGTTATATCGTACGTCGAACCTGCGATACAACAGTGGCGACGAGGACGAGGACAATATCGACACTCATACGACAGTGGCGTCGAGGTTTCGAACAGTACCGAGGATTCGAACAATATTGAAACTGAAAATAATACCGAAATGGAAGAGTTTCTGAAACCAGTCGTAAAACAACAATAGAAGCGTCAGCAACAGCTACAGAAGTTAACAGATTTGTTACTTCAGTCGAGAAATACGACAGAATCATTTTCAGCGGACAGTGTTGCAAATCCCATCGAAGAATTTCAGTACAAACCGGATGAAAGAACTACCTTTACCGCGTATTACAGACGATATGAGGACATATTCAGAGAGGAATGCACGGGATGGCCTAGTATTCTCTTTTTGGCTAATCTTCAGCTTTGTTAACATCTGCTGAGCAGCTAATTCCCACAATTGTACACAATTTCTCTTCTCTATCCCAAATCATTATATTACATTTGTTGTGCTTACATTTTATTGAGGTCTTCATTGGGACATTCCACTAGTACTCCATTTTATTATGAATGACTGTGGCTTCTGCCATACTGTGAGTTCTTATCTCTTTGTCCTCAGGGTTATCCTTCTGAAGGATTTCATTACAGAGTGTCCTAGTTATAACCTCATATCTCATCGGTAGATAATACCGTGATGACACCTGCTTATGATGCGGGTGATATCTCCGGTGTTAACTCCACAAAGTCTGCATTAGTTGTCACATTTTACTGCTTTTCCTTCATCTCTATCCCTTTTGTGCATCAGGTACTTGGTTGATATTCCTTGGATTGCAAACGCGTACCCTTCAAAGTGGGAGGTAGAAATCGACTGCTTTGATGGTCAATGTTACTATCATCTCAAAACTTTCTGCTAACATATCCATGCATAGTCTTCTGCTCATATAGGCTCATCCTTTCATCTGATGATACGTTGCCGTAGAGTCGTGCGACTTCTTTGAGCACGTATTCTTGGTTATCAGACAAAGAATGTTGTTCAAGGAGCTGCCTTCCAAGTTTTGTGATGTTATCTACCTCATGTATGCAAACTTGGTTAAGGGATCCCCCTCGACACTTGGTGGTTAAAAGATGTTGCCGAAAGGATATGATACAACATTCAAAGGCATTTTGGATCGATGTCAAACCCCTGCCACCTTGTTTTCCTTTTAGTTAGAGGAGGCCTACGTCACTGTTTATGTGGAAATTATGTGTGCTTGTTAGTATTTTTCGGGTTTTCACATCAATGGCTCGAATCTCATCCAATCAAGTAGCCCAAATGTTGATATGAGTACTGGCACTGCAAATACATTGTGGGCCACTGTTTTATTGAATGCAGAGAGGTTCAAATTCTGAGGTTCAAATTTTCTTTATTCGGCTGTAATATTCTTTAGTGACACGTGTTTTGTTACAGGTGCCATTGTAAGATATGTTTTAACTACCCCTACATACCTGTAACATTTATCGTCAGATATAGGGGTATCATTGATGGAGATGTTGCTAGTCTGGTTTATAGTTTTCCCCCTTTTCATAACCATATAACAACATCGTATGCATGTATGTATGTATGTATTGTTTTTCCTCCAACATTCAGTATATTTAAGCCGCGACTATCTATAAAAACATTATCTTCTTTATTGTTAAGAGATACTGAGAGAAGACTGTCTGCTTACAACAAAATAATGTAGTTGGATGTGAGATCAGAGTCTCATGAGACAGTAATCCGAAACTTTATTCACTCAGCTACTCACTTCATTGTTCCCATTGGTGGCACGGATGTGAGATTTATTTACTTTCAAGTACAATCTGGGGTGTAGGTGATAGATTTACGAAATACTTTTCACTTCGAAAGCACTTCTTGCTGTTACATCTCAACACAACAGGAATTTATGATGCGACACTTCTACTGCTTACTGTAGTGAACTGTAACTTTTGCGATGGACCACTGTGCTATAGAGAATAAAATGCATTTGCCGTGAGCAAATCTTCCCCTAGTCTAGCGCTGAGTATTCAATGCACAGACCTCGCATGAGTTTGTATACATACATACATACGTACACACACACAGATACATACATACATACATACATACATACATACATACATACATACATACATACATACATACGTTCGTACGTACGTACATACGTATGTATGTAGGTATATGTATTTAAATTGTATTTTGTTTTAATATTTCAAACTTCTGGAAGAAATCATGGTCTTCCTGGAGAGACGAAAAGCAGAAATGATAAACAAGTCTATTCACACACAGACATACATACACTCAAATACATACACGCACATACATACACACACATATATGCATACATACATTCATATATGCATGCATACATACACAAACGTATACATACGTTCGTACGAACATACGTTCGAACATACATACGTACGTACGAACATACATACATACGTATGTACGTACGAACATACATATGTACGTACGTACGAACATACATACGTACGTACGAACATACATACATACGTACGTAGGTACGAACATATATACGTACGTATGTACGAACATACATACATACATACATACATACGTACGTACATGCATGCATACATACATACATACGTACGTACATACATACTTACGTACGTACGTACGTACGTACATACATACATACATACGTGCATACATACATACATACGTACGTACGTATATACATACATACATACATACATACATACATACGTACGTACGTATATACATACATACATACGTGCATACATACATACATACGTACGTACGTATATACATACATACATACATAACATACATACATACATCATACATACATACATACATACATACATCATACATACGTGCATACATACATACATACGTACGTACGTATATACATACATACATACATACATACATACATACATACGTACGTACGTACATACATACATACATACGTGCATACATACATACATACGTACGTACGTATATACATACATACATACATACATACATACATACATACATACATACATACATACATACATACATACATACATAATACATACATAGAAGTTAAAACTTGGAGACATATTAACCCTCACCATTGTCTCTTCCAATAGTGATATAGTCTTTTTCAATCTGTTTTGGAAAAAAAACGAAAAACAGAAGGAGCGGCTTAACCCCGCCGCAAGCAGCCTTTGACTATCTACGAATCCTCTGAAGCGCTCGTTGCCGAAGTACGTTCATGGACCAACTCTCCAAGCTCGAGGGAAATAACATCATGAGATTTGGAAAGAGTTTTCTCGGATGTGACTGACTGATCATCATAGATACACATCCAGGGAAGTTTCACAGTTTCACCGCAACAGATTAAGAAAACAATGAATTTCTGTTTCTCAACACAATCCCATGCATATCAATATTGCCAGAAATCTTCAGAAAGATATTAAAATAGAAAAGTAGTTTATATTGAACCAACAATCGTTATATTAGCTTTTGCATTGAAGTATATGCTCCTGCAATCCAAGAATAGAATGCAGAAATGACTGTGGATGCAAGTGAAACATTTGTATATGATAGACGTTGCTGATTCTATGGAATTAACAGCAAAGATATGACTGCGGGACTTAGACCGAACATGTTACACATTAATATCGACCTATGTGCTATATATGTAGTAACCAAAACAATATACAACGCAAATGGTGCTGAATCTCAAAATATATGCGGTCCCCAACCATCGGATCGCAGACCAGTACTGGGCCGTGGACCAGTACTAGGCACCGGGCCGCATTAATTAATTTTTAAATTTTACTTTTATTTCATTGACTTCAAAGTGTTTTTGCATTATACATGTATTACATATGTAATATATATGTTTTATATTTGTAATAATTCAATTATATATAATGCACTTAATTGTTTTGTTATACGCGAGATTCCCCGGTCCGTGGTGGGAAAAGGTTGGGTACCGTTGATGCAGCGGATATGCTCACCTATATGAATGAATACTGCTGGAGTGTTCTTTCCAAACTGTGGAGTGGAAGCACTCCGTCGGTTACGACGACGAGGGTTCCGGTTGATCCGACCAACGGAACAGCCTGCTCGTGAAATTAACGTGTAAGTGGCTGAGCACTCCACTGACACGCGTACCCTTAACGTAGTTCTCGGGGATATTCAGCGTGACACAGAGAGTGACAAGGCTGGCCCTTTGAAATACAGGTACAACAGAAACAGGAAGTAAGAGTGAGGGAAAGTTGTGGTGAAAGAGTACAGCAGGGATCACCACCATCCCTGCCGGAGCCTCATGGAGCTTTAGGTGTTTTCACTCAATAAACACTCACAACGCCCGGTCTGGGAATCGAAACCGCGATCCTACGACCGCGTTTCCGCTACCCTAACCACTGGGCCATTGCGCCTCCTTCCAAACTGTAGGCACAACAGGCATGATGCAATGGCACAGGACGGAGAACAGAAGGTGCGCACTACAGTAAAATTCAGTTGTTCAGCAATCGTTAATATTAAATATCAAAATGTTAGACATAAAAGAAAAGGGAAATATCTACATCAAATTAAAAGAGAAATCTAACGGTACTACTCCCGGACTATAGTTTTCGATTTAGATTTCTGATTAGAGAGGAACGTTGTTTCATATCTACCCGTGTTAGTATCAATCTTGAGAAGTTCTACTCCACAAAACTAGGAAGGGTGCAGCTCCTTAGGAAATTACAACTACAAACCATGAACCGAACTGTGAAAATATTTCAAGAATTATAAAATTTTAATCTATAGCATGTACTTGTATACACGTATAGACATACAAGCATCTGTATATACACACATATATAAGACATTATGTGATCAATATGAGGGACTATCTATTTATGTCCGATGATGACCATTTTGAACATTAATGCCCCCATTATCTACCTTGTTAAATGATTTGTTATTCTTCGGATCGCATTCATTTATTCGTGTTCGTTTCAATATTTGTCTTAAATATGAATTGGTCATACGAAGAATCACAAAAAATAACAGAGCTTGAAATGACAGCAGAATGGACAAAATTGGAAAGAATCGATGAAAAAACAACATCGACAAAGGTAAACGGAATGCTATTAGTCAGAGTTAGAGAAGAAATCGAAGTTATAAAGTGCATTTTTCTTGGTGTTGTAAACATGGTAATGACTTACGTCGAAGCTATTCAATAGTTAAAAGAGGAAAAAAAAACGCATCCTTGTGTTGCTTATCTGAATAGAATGAAATTATACTTGGTCGAACTTCGCCCTGAGCTAAATTATTTCACGACAAAACAATTATTATAGAAAACGATATTGCTTAAACACAACAGAAAGATTGTTGATTGTAATTTCATTTCTCAAAGTGGGAACAATGCACAAATAATAGTAAACAGACATATTTCCCGAATACATATATCTAGAGTATGTATGGGTCTACGTGTGCAATAAACCAGACCCGACTGTCACGACATTTGCCTGGCCTATGACTAAAGCAGTAACCACAGTAATTATATGTATTATGGAATGGGAGATATAAATAACTGGTATGTCTTCTTAATAAAATGTTTCAAGAAAAGACTACTTTGTTTTTGAAACTCCCATAGCAAAACCGATAAGTCGTTAGGGCTGATAAGCGATCCACTGAGTCAATGCTGCCAGTATTTAGCAATAACAACCGAACATATTTACATCTGAGTAATGGCACTAGAAGTCAAGCGTTAAACAAAGGCAATATAATAAAAAAAAAATGTAATCGTAGATTTGGAAGTCAGTAAAAATGATCTCTGGTCCACGGCAGATTATCAGCTACCAGGTGATATTCATCAAATGCAAACAACACTCATCATTGCCAAAAACTGAAAAATAAAAATGAAAAGTTGGCCACTAGTATAGATTTATATGTGATTCTGAAACCCGAGTTGAAAGCTATTAGCGAGACGCTCCGTCTCAGAAGAGAGTAACTTAAAAATGATTAACCCAGGATGTCGTAAATCTAGAAGAAATCTAAGATTCATTCATCTAAAAGATACTGTCTGAAAATGTCATCACGATATTAAAAACCCACAAGTTATGATGTAGTGATCAGAAAACGGTACATTGCAACCCGTAGGAAGTATAGTCTTGAAGCTCAAAATATATAAGAAGTCTAAGTGATTTATAGGATGCAGTTTACCTATTAAATATAAGAAAACTGACGGAAAGTCCGTGTAAAAATTTCTGAAAAAATATAAACACATCAGACGAAGCTTAAAGATCTGCGGAGAAAAAAAAACAGTTGCAG
>NC_043008.1:32623544-32628544 GCF_006345805.1 Octopus sinensis
CGATAAAATAAGAACCAACTGAGCACTGAGGTCGATGTAATCCAGTTACCCCTCCCTCGAAATTGCTGGCATTCTGCCAAAATTTGAAACCATTATTATTACTATTATTATTGCATTTTATTATCATCATCATTATTATTGCCTTTGCACAGCTTCTAACGATGGAGATGTACTACAGTGTCAGCTGTTCACTACCTATGAACTAATGTAACACCTCTTATTTTTCGAGTACATTCCGGAGTATTCGAGCAGTTCCAAGCAGTGCTTTTTTCTGCAAGTTCTTCACCCTTATTGCAACCCCTATTTGTTCCATGTACTTTTCGAGATTTTTGTTCACTGTTCCCAGGGCTCCGACAATTATTGGTACCATTGCTACCTTTTTCATCGACCACAGCTACTTAACTTCCCAAGCTAACCTATCATATCTCTCGACTTTTCTTTCTTCCTTATCGCATACCTTGTGGTCAGTTAGGCATGCTACATCTATGATCCAGCATAGTTTTTCTTTCTCAATTAAGACTATGTCCGGCTTCCTATTCTCTGTCTCATGGTCGCACTGAATCATAAAATCCCATAGGATCTTTGCATTTCTATTTTCAACGATGCCTTCAGGTTTGTCGTCGTACCAATTTTTTGCTCTGTCAAATCCATACTTGTTAAAAAGTGTCCAATGAACAAGCCTGGCTATATTGTCGTGACGTCTCTTATATTCCTTCGGGGCTAGTGGCGTACATTGGCTGGTAATATGCCATACGGTTTCACCGTTTTGTCCACAGATTCTGCACTTATCACTTTCTGCTGTTTTGTCTATTCTGTATTTGATGTAATTGGTTTTTAATGCTTACTCTTGGACAGCACAAATTAGAGCATCCGTTTCCAGTTTTAAATCACTTTAAGTCATCCATAGCCATCTTTTCCCTCTGTGTGTCTTATCTTCAACATCCCAATGAAATTGTCCATCTATTCTTTTCTTTACCCACCTACTTTCAGTTTCATTCATTCTCAAATCCTTGTACAGTGCTTTATCTTTACAATTTTTCATCCTACACAAACCTGACCTTCTTACTTCTAATAATGGCGGTTTTGTGGCATTTTTTACATACCATGCTATGTTGTTTTCTTCTGCTCTAATGCTGTGTTCTCATCCAATAGGTCATCTTCCCCCTCTTTTTCTTGGTACATACAGTCTGTCTGTTTCACTTTTTGGGTGGAATGACCCATATCTACTTATCAACTTCCTTGTCTTTCTGTCTAAACTGTTTAGTTCGTCTACTGTCCATGCGATTACCTCTGCTCCATATCTACGGTGTGAAACCGCCCAGGCGTTGATTGCTTCGATCTTATTCCGTCCGTTTAATTTTGACTTAAGGATCAGTCTCAGTCTGCGCAAGTACTCCAGCTTAAATTTCTTTCTCCATCAATTTATCCATTTCCAAAATCTCCAAGTACTTATAGCCCGTCTCTTCTATCTACTTCATAACCTCTCCCGACGGTATCGTTAGCCCGTCCATACATTTGATTTTGCCTCTCTTCAATACTAACAAACCACACTTTCTCAGTCCGAACTCCATTCTGATATCAGCACTGAAGCTAGACACCGTATCAACGAGAGAACTGACATGGGCTTCATCTTTACCATAAAGTTTGAGGTCATCCATGAATAACAAATGGTTGACTTTTTGTTGGCGGCTTTTGAATACATACCCAGCTTTTGCTTTCCTCAGAATCCGTGTTAGTGATATCAAGAACAGTACAAAGATTAGTGGGGACTGGCAGTCCACTTGGAAGATACCCCTCCTAATTTGTACTGTCCCTAAACTTCTTCCGTATGCTCTCAGGTGCCTCCTCTAATTCGCCATACTTTTTCCAAGCAATCTCTCAATATTCAATACAGTTGTTGTTGTTGTTGTTGTTGTTGTTCTTCTTCTTCTTCTTCTTCTTCTTCTTCTTCTTCTTCTTCTTCTCTTCTTCTTCTTATTATTATTATTATTATTATTATTATTATTATTATTATTATTATTATTATTATTATTATTATTCAATTCCAGTTTCTTTCAGTCTCTTAGGCAGCATTTTGGGCGTTGTGCTAAGTGCACCAATTACTACAGAAATTACTGTTGCCTTGGTCTTCCACAATTTCCTCAGCTCTCTGGCTGGATACGGATATTTCTCAAGTTTTCACTATCTTTCGTCTTGACGCTGCTATCACTGGGAATTGCAAAATCTATGATCTTCTACTATTTGTATATTTTGTCCTCTATAATCATGTCTTATCTTTTTACTTCAAAAGTATGGTCAGTTTTTATGGCGAAGTCTGTCAACATCTTGTAATTCTCATTTCCTATCACAGCCTCTCGTTCATGTTTATGACACTTTTCAGTTGTTTAAAGCCACACACTCGATTAGCACCCCAATGCACTCTTTTGTCTACACAGTCATGTCTGCGCTAATACACCTTTTGTGCTAGTTAACTGCACCCACTCAAAATATTATTAATACTCTCGCCTCTTTTCTTGCAGATTCTACATTTGTTGTCTGAATAACTTTTGTCGATCTATGTCTTTATCAGATTTATTCTAAGAGCTTGTTCCTGAGCGGCTATAATTAACATTTCTGTCTCTCATTTCAAGTTCCTGTCCGTTAACCAAAGCCAGCAATCTTCACTTTCAACACTCTCAGTATGTTGCATGAATTAACCATGAAATTGCATTTCTTTCCACTTGTTTATTCTGCTGTTCTTCATTTCCTCTTTGAATTCTCATACAGTTCCAGTCATTTTTGGTTATATCTGAGTGCCAAAAGTTTTCTTTCTCCACTCAGCACAACGTAATTTTTCAGACCCAGTATCACAGTACTAAAAGTGTCTTCTGCGTTTAGTAATCCTCTGTCACCTTCCTTTCAAAGTAGATTGAGTCGATCGGTATTACTTTTAGGATGGAATGAGTTGTACATTGTGAGCAGCTTTGTAGTTCTTCTATCCATGTTCTGTAGCTCGATCTTTGTCCATTTCAGAAAGGAGCAGAGTAACTCAATACTGGCATAATCCATGTATTTATGGCTTCAATGATGTTCCCTCCATTTAATTTTATTTCCGGCAGTTTCCTTATTCTACTTTTGTACTCTTTGGTGACTTTCTCATTTCTCCTTCCACTAACTTATCGTCTTGCAGCACTCCTAGGTATTTGTATCCCCCATTATTCTGCTGCGATCTAATAATTTTACCTTGTAATTTTATGCCATCAGAATCTACCATCCGGCTTCTCTTAATATTTAGTACTCCACTCTTATCTACCCCAAACTACATTCCAAAGTCTTCACTGAATACTCTCAGGGTCTGGATCAGAGAATGCAGACCTCAATTGTTCTTATATATCTTCGGGTCTCCATTTAAAGTAGGTGATTTATTCTCGCCCTGGGCTTGGTAAATTCATAGGCGGCCTAGAGTTTTTATTACGCTTTTCAGAGGGATTACCGCAATGACGAAGAGTAACGGAAAGAGCGAGTCTTCTTGGAAAATGTCTCTACGTATTTTCTCGTATTTTCATTTCTCTGATGTTTTTCTACCTTTCCTCAGAATCAGTGTTAGTGGTATCAAGCACAGTACAAAGATCAGTGGGGGAAGGAAGTCCTCTTGGAAGATGCCCCTCCTAATTTCTACTGTCCCTAAACTTCTTCCGTATGCTATCTGGTCCGTCCTCTAATTCGCCATACTTTTTCCAAGCAATCACTCAACTTTCGATGCAATCCCAAATAGGTTCATGCACTCCATAATCCAAGAATGTGGGATCATATCGTACGCCTTACGATAGTCGATCTATGACATATCTAAGTTAATTTTCCTCCTCTTGCTGTCTCTGAGTAAAGTTTTGTCTATCAGGAGTTGATCCTTGGTGCCTCTGCACTTACGCTTGCAATCCTTCTGCCCATGTGGCAGGACTCCATTTTTTTTTCCAGATGTTCGTACATTGACTCTGTGAGTATTCTAGTCAATAACTTCCACATAAGTGGTAAACAGAATATCGGCCTGTAATTGTCTACCGTATTACCTTTTTTGATGTTTTTCAGCCATGCTTGTAGTTGAGTGCTGATGCTTCCAAGTGTACCAAGTACTATTGGTATCACGTCTACTCTCTTCATTGACCACAACTTTCGTATTTGCCACTTTAACTCGTCGCAGTTGTATATTTTTTCTTCTTCTTTCACATTGATCCTGTTGTCACCGAGGCATGGTATGTTGATTATCATACATGTTCTTTCTCTTTTATTCACCACAACAATGTCCAGTTTCCAAGTCTGGTCGAGTGATCGCACTGGATCATTACATCCTACAGGATTTTGCAGTTCTCATTTTCGGTAACCCATCCTGGGATTTGTTCATACCACATCTTTGCTTTTTGTAGGCTGTGATTTTCACAGAGCTCCCAATGGATCATTCTTGCAACATTGTTATGGCGTCTTTTGTATTCGCCTTATGCCAATTTCGAGCATTCGCTAACGATGTGCCATACCGTTTCACCCCTATCACCACACATTCTGCATTTGTTGCTATCGGAAGTGTTGTCTATTTTGCTCTTCATATAGTCGGTCCTTATCGTTTGTTCGTGAGCTGCGCATATGAGTATTTCAGGTCACTCCTCCTCATCCATTGCCATCGGTCCTCTGTATCTGTCTTGGCGTTCCCATATCTTGCAAACTGACCGTACATTTTCTCATTCCAATGCTTTTCTGCTCTTTCTTTAACTTTTAGGTTTTGTCTATATTGGATGAGAAAATATTTTGTAGTGGCCATTACTTCGTCGTGAATCTAAATAAATCGATCTCCCAGTAAATCGAAGTGATGAAATGGTTTAATCTTTGGACCAAAATAGTTTCATATCACCCGCTTTATTATCACCATCATTAACATCAACAACAACAACAAACAAACAACTACAGCAACAACTTCAACAACTGGGTCTTGGATGATGTACACTCTGTTGCAAATATTCAGGTGACATCTT
>NC_043008.1:32633544-32651044 GCF_006345805.1 Octopus sinensis
AGCTTACGGATTTTCCTGCCAATCTTCCTTATTTAATTCATATTCCAATTTAACTCATTGAAACTGTAAATAACAACAGGAACGGCTAAGGAGTGTATTGCTAACACCTTGTTACGAGCATTTAACTTGTATTTTAGGACTGCTCGAACTCTCCTGTAACACTCCTTCCTGATCTTCTCTTTCGTACTTGCATGTTGAATGCCAAAGCCCTCACTTATTCCGAAGTATTTGTTTGTTCCTGCTTGAGTTCTTTTATGATTGTGTCAACATCCAACACCACATTCTGGAAAGTCGCCTTGGCACATTTATCAAGACCAAATTCCATCCCAATGTCATCACTGAATGATTTCACAGTACGTAGTAGCCTTCAAGCCCATTGCTATCTCTACCATAGAGTTTTAAGTCATCCATATAAAATAGATGACAAATTTTCTTGTCTCCAATTTTCTATCCATACCTTGTTCTGTTGAGTTTACTTGTAAGAAGTATTAAGGCTATGCAGAAAATTAAAGGTGAAAGTGGGCCACCTTGGAAAATGCCGCAGTTGAGATAAATATTTTTTGTAGTCAGTATTATTATTATTATTATTATTATTATTATTATATTATTATTATTATTATTATTATTATTGGAAGTTGATCTGGACCTTTATTCGAAGGCAATCACTGGTGACGAAAGCTGGTGCTACGGAATTTGCAGATGCTGAAGAGGTGAAGAAAAAAAGATGGAGGAGAGCAAATCGACACCAAGACTTATTCTTTGTAAGCCTAGTACTTATTCTATCGGTCGCTTTTGCCGAACCGCTAAGGGGACGTAAACACATAAGCATCGGTTGTCAAGCGACGTTGGGTGGACAAACACAGACGTATGTATGTATGTATGTATGTATGTATGTATGTATGTATGTATGTATGTATGTATGTATGTATGTATGTATGTATGTACGGTTGGATAGATGGATGCATGCATAATATTTTCTGAGTCGTATTTTCTTTTTGTTTTCGCTTTTATCTTTACAGTCTTTTATTTTTGTTACGAGAGCATTTCGAGGGATTATTTTCCTTGTTTGCGTTTGTTCTTTTTATTGCTTACAATCAAGAAGTGTGTTATGGTTATCCTTAAGCAATTAAGATGAGAGTATTTTAAATTTTCTGTAACAAATATAACAAAAAATCTGACACAAAATTCGCTCGTCGTTAGAGACAGCTACAATAAAATCCAAAATATGAACAACAGCAACAACAAATTCTTATCGGAAATAAATATCAAAAGAACAATAGTACGTATGACAGAAGACACGACATAATTCACATTTATTTTACTTCACAGAAGAGTCTCTCAAGATCGATTAAAATTGAAAGCAAACAAGCAGGCCATTTCAGGAAAATGACATATCCGGCAAAAATAATAAATAAAATTTTTTATATCTCCGCTAAGAATTACATGTCAAAATATAGGCTATTTTTATCACACAAATGAAATCGTCGTTGTAAACTCGAGGAAAATATGAGGAGTACCCAAAAGTGACAGGAAACGTTCTCTGTAGTTCAGGCTTCCGCTGCTAGAAGCCACTTGGTGCGACCCTCAGGCATTAGTCTACCGAACAGCGGCGTCAAGTGGAGTCGGACCGCCACGTGGTGCGTTTTTGTTCGTCGATTTTTGCAATAGCTGATGCGAAGAGACAGCCTGCTTCCGTGAAAGTCTGTATTCTGCTAGAGGAAATGGCGGCTGAAACAGATGTCATGCTTCAAGCAACTTACAAGTATGCTGCCATGAGCAAAACACAAGTTTACGAGTGGTTTTTACGCTTTAGGAATAGTCATTTGTCGCTTGAAGACCAACATCGTTCATGACGAACGTCGACTTCCCGAACGAATGAAAACATCATGACAATTCATGAACTGAATTTGGAGGGCGGTCATCGAACAATTGACGAACTTGTTGATATGACTGGTGTGTCCTGGAGCTCCTGCCAACGAATTTTGATCGAAGAATTGCGAATGAAAAGAGTTGCAGAAAAAACAGTGCCGCGCTTGCTCACGGAATATCAAAAGCAGTCATGACTGAATGCGTGTCGTGAACTGAAATAACAGTTGGAAGTTGATCTGGACCTTTATTCGAAGGCCATCACTGGTGACGAAAGCTGGTGCTACGGAATTTACAGATATAGAAGATGTGAAGAAAAATAACGATGGAGGCGTTAAAAGGCTTCACATCGCAAGAGTTCCAGCACTGCTTCGAATAGTGGAAAAGGCGCCTGGACCGATGCATTGCTTCAAATGGAGAATACTCTGAAGGCGATAAAAGTGTAAACATATAAATAAAATATCGCAAAATTCCGGTTTCTTTTGGGTAGCCCCACGTATACGCATAAATACATACATATACTTTAATATATATGTATATACGTGTATATACACATATCTCTCAATCTATCTATATATCTATCTATCTATCTATCTATCTATCTATCTATCTATCTATCTATCTATCTCTCTCTCTCTCTCTCTCTCTCTCTCTCTCTCTCTCTCTATATATATATATATATATATATATATATATATATATATATATATATACGTATGTATGTGTTTGTGTGTGTGTGCACCTACACATCTGTCTAATGATATAATCAATTTATCATCCAGTTATGTAAGATCCTAATTTTACCCTACGACATATTACCAAAGTAACAGTGACTTGACATTACACAGGAAACTGGATTGAAGAAACCAAGGAAGAAAAAGAAAGACTTCGCAGCTCTTGTTGAAATAAGATTTACAGTTATGAAACCTGATGTTTATCAAGCACTCGTGAGTAATCAATTTCGTATCAATAAGGCGGACACTTCAACAGCACTTCAACAGCACTGTAGGGTTGTATAAAATATCAATAAGTTGACGCCGCGGTCCAGGTTCCATACTTCCTTGTATCGTTGTTGTCGTCGTCGTCGTCGTCGTCGTAGTAGTAGTAGTAGTGTAGTAGCAGCAGCAGCAGCAGTAGTAGTAGCAGCAGAAGCAGCAGCAGCAGCAGCAGCAGCAGCAGCAGCAGTAGTAGTAGTAGTAGTAGTAGTAGTAGTAGTAGTTTAATATAGATCAACTCAAAAGTCATTTCAATATTAACCATATCGTAAGCGACGAGCTGGCAGAATTGTTAGCACGCCGGGTGAGACGCTTTGCGGTATTTCGTCCGTCTTCGCGTTCTGAGTTCAAATTCCACCGAGTTCGACTTTGCCTTTCATCCTTTCGGGGCTCAATAAAATAAGTACCTGCTGAACTCTAGAGGTCGATGTAATCGACTTACTTCTCCCTTGAAATTACTTGCCTTGTGCCAAAATTTGAAATCAATATTAATCATATCATTACCGCACCGGGCAAAAGGCTTAGCGGCACTTCATCCGTTTTTAGGTTTCTAGTTCAAATTCTGCCGAAGTCGATATTACCTGTCATCATTTCGCGGTCGAGAAAACGAATACAACCCAAGCACTGGGGTTGAAGTAATCGACTTATCTCCACCGACGAAATTGCTGGCCTAGTACCATAACTTGAAATCAATATTAATTATATTGTATATTCTGAGTTCAAACGCTGCCCAATCGACTTTGCCTTTCGTCCTTTCGGTGTTAATAAAATTAGTACTAGTTGACTACTGTGGTCGACGAAATCGACATCCAGCTGCCCTCAAAAAATTACGAGGCTCATGCCAAATTGAGGAAGAAATATTAACCGTGTACTTTATTCTGACAAGGTGTATCAAAAACTCCATTATTCAAGCCGTTCTCCTATTTTCTATTGAAGTCTCGAGTCAACCATGGAGGTAGGGAGGGTTAAATAGGCCTTTTATCAAAGACATTTGAACCATGAATACTCCGTCTTTTTTGAAAACATTATTCAATGGATTCCTATGCTTTAATTGATTTGGCTTGATTTGAAGGTGATTTTGTCGTTAGTCTTAGCAGGTTGAGCGATCACGCAGTAGCTGCCTTATTACCCCTTATTCTGTTTTACTCTTTGTTCTTTGCACACTAAAGATAGTAATAATAATAATGATAATAATAATAATAATAATAATAATAATAATAATAATAATAATAATAATAATAATAATAATAATAATAAATGCCCTGATGCAGTACCAGGCAGTGGCTCTCATGGCTTCTGATCTTAACTGATTGGAAGTGTTATCATGTACATTGTTTTGTCTTGGTATAAAAGATGGGCTACAGCAAATATTCTGCTCAATACCACAGATTTGCTTGTCAGTTGTTTGACCTTAACCAGTTGAGCATGTCCCTTAGTGGCTGACGATATGTGCATCTCTGATCACGAGCAGAAGTAGTGGTGGAGCATCATAGCCATGTGTTGAGAGGGATTCTTTGGGGTTTGAATAGTTCACCTCTGGAAACATGGGTGGTTCTTTCAACATCCTTAAACAACCATTATTCAGGGACCGTTTGAGCGGGATGGGTTACTCAACCTGAAGAAAATTCTAACTGGGCCCCACCTGCAAGGTCATGTGCTGTTTATCTTGATATGAGATCACCATGTCGCGTACATATGGTTGTGATGCATGTGCCTGGTGTACCTTTATCAGACGGGTAGTCATGATGGGTATATTGGGCTTCGTATATTTTACCCCAGTGTCACTTTGTTGGCATGAACTGCTCTCTCACTCAATAATAATAATAACAATAATAATAATAATAATAATAATAATAATAATAATAATAATAATAATAATAATAATAATAATAATAATAATAATGATAATAATAATGATGATGATAATGATGATGATGATAATGATGATGATGATGATGATAATAATAATAGTAATAACAACAACAACAACAATAATAATAATAATAATAATAATAATAATAATAATAATAATAATAATAATAATAATGATAATAATAATAATGATAATAGCTAGGGTTTTGAGATTGGTACTTGGATGTTGAATGTCTTCCACGGTAATTATCAATCATCAAAGCGTATAATGCACGAAAAGACACCCTGCGAGACCTCTGGCAACAGGTTGCTGTCCGCTCTCACAGAATCAACTAGAAGAACGAGCGCTCTGAGAAGTAAAACAACAACAACAACAACAATAATAATAATAATAATTAATTCTTTTATTATAATTAATTCTTTTATAATAATGATAATAATAATGATAATAATAATGACGATAACAATAATAATAATAATAATAATAATAATAATAATAATAATAATAATAATAATAATAATTCCAAAAGTCGGCATTACTTGGAACTGCACACATATTGCATAACAATACTGTCCATCTGACATCCTTGTTGTGACTTGACAAACAGTGCAAACCCCCAGTGGACACAATATCTTCAATCAACAACCTCGCGATATTGTATACTGTTCGACGACTATGATTATTATTATTATTATAATTATTATTATTCCGTAGTTTTATTTTTATAGCATGCTTTCACTTCACTACCGAGCGCAGCTCTGTGTGCCTTGGGTATGTGTTGTGATTTGTTGTGATGCTCTGATGGTTATTGTATGGAAGGTGTTCTGTGTAGGATGTGTGCAGTGCCTAGTAGTGCAATTTTCTGTATGTTATATGTGTTTTTAAGTCCTGGTGTTTTTGTTATGTATTTGTCTGAATATTTGTTTATCATGCCTAATGCACCTACTATGATAGGAATTGTTTCTGTTTTTAGATTCCACATTCTGGTTACCTCTATTTCCAGGTCTTTGTATTTTGAAAGTTTCTCCATTTCTTTTAGAGACACGTTGTCATCTGCTGGTATTGATACCTTAATTAGAAAGCATTTTTTTCTTCATGATCTCTGACAACTATATCTGGTCTGTTGGCCTTAATTTCTCTATCTGTGTGTATCGGCATATCCCAGAGTATGGTTGCTTTCTCGTTTTCTGTGACCTTTTCTGGTGTGTGCCTATACCATCTTTTTCTGTTGTTATTCCATAATGTTGGCATAGCTTCCAGTGTATGTAGGTCCCAACTCTGTCATGTCTGTGAATATATTCCTTCTTAGCCAGGACTGGGCAGCCAGAGATAATATGATTTATTGTTTCTTGTCCATCTCCACATATTCTGCAGTTACTTGTTATATTTCTTTTCATTACATGTTTTTGGTAATTTCTGGTGGGGAGGCTTTGGTCTTGTGCTGCAATTAAAAATCCCTCTGTCTCTGCTTTGAGTCCTGAGCTTCTCAACCATTGCTGGGATTTTTCTTTGTCTATTTCTTTTGCATTTAGATTAGTCCAGTATTTACCATGAAGGGGCTTTTCTTGCCATCGTTTTATCATGGTTCGTTGCTGTTCTAGTTTTAGTTTGGATTTCATTTGTTTTATAGCTTTTGTTGTTTCTTCTTCTTCTCTTCTTCTTCTTCTTCTTCTTCTTTCTTCTTCTTCTTCTCTTCTTCTTCTCTTCTTCTTCTTCTTCTTCTTCTTCTTCTTCTTCTTCTTTCTTCTTCTTCTTCTTCTTCTTCTTCTTCTTCTTCTTCTTCTTCTTCTTCTTTGTTAGGTGGTATGATTTCTTGTTTGTATTTGTCAGCTTCCTTAAATACTGAGGACAGTTTTTTGTTTTGCTCGTGTTTTGCCGCTATTTGTATCAGCTTTCCTTCCTTCTGAAGTAGATATTTTTGCAGTCCTATGGTGGCTATTTTATAGTAGTTTTCCAGCTGTATAAGGCCTCTACCACCTTCTATACGTTGTATATATAGTCTTTCTATGTCAGATTTTGGGTGATGCATCCTAGATCCTGTCATTATTTTTCTTGTTTTCCTATCTATTTTGGTCAGTTCATTTAGTGTCCAGTTAAGGATATTGTAGCTGTAACTTATAACTGGGACAGCTAAAGTTTTAATACCTATTATCTTGTTTTTAGCATTGAGCTCTGTTTTTAGTATTGATCTAATTCGTCTATAATATTCTTTTTTTTATTTTCTCTTTCATTTGTGTGTGTTGTGTCTTATCTAGTTCATGGATTCCTAAGTATTTGTAAGTTTGGCTATGGTCTAATTCTTTTATTTCATTGGTTTTATCTAGTGTGATGTTGCTACTCTTAACTAGTTTTCCTCTTTTCAGGGTTACTTTGGCGCATTTTTCTAATCCAAATTTCATATCTATTTCTTTGGTAAATCCATGAACTGTCTTTAATAGTGTTTCCAGCTGTTTGTCATTTGCAGCGTATAGTTTTAGGTCATCCATATATAAAAGGTGGCTGATCGTCTTGCCGTAACATTTATACCCGCATCTAGTTCTATTTAGCATATCAGATAGAGGTGACAGTGCCAAGCAGAAAAGGAGTGGAGAGAGCGTGTCTCCCTGGAATATTCCTCTTCTAATGGGGATGGCTTTGGTTTTCATGAGTCCGTCTTTTGTTTGGAGCTGTAGCACTGTTTGCCATTTATTCATAGAGTGTCCTATGTATTTTATAATTGTTGGTGCTACTTTGTTAATGGCTAGTGTTTCGAGGATCCATGTGTGGGGGATGCTATCAAACGCCTTTTTGTAGTCGATCCAGGCCATACAGAGGCCTTTCTTCTTTCTGTGGCTGTCTTCAGTTATGGCTTTATTGATCATTAGTTGATCTTTACAGCCATATGAGCCTTTGCGGCATCCTTTCTGCTCTTCTGGAAGCAGGTTGTTTTCGTCCAGGTGCTTGTTCAATCTTTGCGATATTACTGCTGTACTTATAGGGAGACAGGTTATAGGTCTGTAGTTTTCTGGTTTTGCTGTCTCATTTGATTTGGGAATTAGGATGGTTTTCCCTTTCGTGAGCCATTCAGGCATTGTCTCTGGCTCTGCTAGTATGTTGTTAAAGTTTTCAGCCAGCTTTTTGTGCATTCCTGTTAGATATTTCAACCAGAAGTTGGGGATCTTGTCATGCCCAGGTGCCTTCCAGTTGCTTAGTCTTTGCAGTGCCTGGGTGACCTCTTCAGTTGTTATGGGGATCCAAAGTTGCTCTGATGCTGAGTTTGTTGTTTTAATACCCCTTTTTTTGGTTGTTCGTTCGCCGACCATATTTCTCTCCAGAATTCTTCCACTTCTTCTGCCGTTGGTGCTGCAGTGATTTCTATTTTATTTTTGTCAAGTTCTTGGTAGAACTTTTTGGAGTTGGAGTTGAACTTTTTGTTTTATTCAAAGAAACGTTGGCGATTCTCGTACCGGCGGATCCTTTGTGCTTTGGCAAGGATATCTTGCTTTTGCTTTTCTTTTATCTCAGGTAAATCTTTTTCTGTGATGTTGTATTTGCGGAGTATTTTTGTTTTCTTTTTGTTGCTCAGAAGCGTTGGTTGTCTACTGACTTCATTAAGAATCGACAGATCGTTTCTCATTTTTTGTATTTTGCTTTGGATGTTATTTATCCACAGGGTTTGTTTGGGTGGTGGTACTCCTGTTTGGATGGGTTTGAGTGAGTATCCAGCTTCTTTTGTGGCTGCAGTGGCTGCTGCGTATACTAAGTCATTTAGCTCAGTGATATCGCTTTTTGTTTCAGTGGCATTAGTTCCGTGACGGCTAGGTTTATGCTGTTTATAATTGGTGTTGTTGTTTCGTCTATTTTGATTTTTGGGAGGTATGGTCGGTGGTCCATTTTGAGTTCTGTGGTTTTCAGTTCTTTGATTATTCTACTTTTTATAGTCTCATAATCATTAGGCTCCCCTTCGTTGTTTCCAGGTTTTAGATTTGTGTCACTTTCTTTCTTATTTGTATGTTTGTTTGTCGTGTTTTGGCTTGCTGTTTGTCGTGTATTATTATGCATCCTTACGGTCTGGGTTTGTTGTTTTTTGTTTACATTGTTTTTGTTGGAAATGTTACGTTTGGCTTCGTGTTTTACTGTTTCAGTGTTTATATTATTGGGCATTGTTGTGTGGCTTCTATCTACATTTTCCTGATGTATTTTTTCTTTTAGATGTTCTATTTCTATTTCTGATATTTTTTTGCGTTGAGAATGTATCTTCGTACGTTAGCTAGTTTATTAGGGTTCATTGCTGTGTCCAAGTCTATATTTATGTTATTTTCCTTCCATATTTTATATGTATGTGTTGTTGTGTTTTCATTCTTTGGATAGAGCACTGCTGTAAAGTAAGCGTGTAGGATAGAAATGTATTCCTCACGTGTCCATTTATGTCTTTTGGGTTTTATTTGCGGGACATGAGGAACAACGTCCGGCCCATTATTTTAACGGTCGTCATTTTCGTAGGGTACCGGTCCGTTTATTTCTGTTGTCACATTGTTCTGCACGTGTAGTTTTTCGTACATTTTATGTTGTAAGTTTAAAGTACATACTTCCCGATTGTTATTCTTGGGTTGAATATTATCGGTGTTATTTAATTTCTTTGTAGTTTTTTTGTACATGGTGTTTGGGGTCGGAGATGATCTGGTGTTGACGGATCGTAATGTTTCACGCATGTTTACTTGTATTGTGTTAGAGGTGGAGATGATATCGAGTTAAAATACACCATTTCGTTTGGAAAATAGTAATAATTTCAATGAGTATTACTTACTCGGATGTAGTCCAATCCTTTGCTAAAAACAAGATACGATGTCTTTGTTTTCGATGTTTGTGGATAGATTTCGGAGCGCTGTTTTATCGTTCTCACATCTTAAACGTCCCCGTGTTCTCTCTTAAACGTCCCGGTGTTCTCTCTTAAATGTCCCGGTCTGTTCTCTCTTAAATGTCCCGGTCTGTTCTCTCTTAAATGTCCCCGATTATTATTAGTATTATTATTATTTATTATTATTATTATTATTATTATTATTATTATTATTATTATTATTATTATTATTATTATTATTATTTATTATTATTATTATAATATTATTATTATTATTATATTATTATTATTATTATTTTATTATTATTATTATTATTATTATTATTATCCTTTATACTATAGGCACAGGGCCTGAATTTCGTGACGCACGACTATCAATCACGTCGACCGCAGCGACCAGATGGTATTATTTTATAGACCCCGGAAAGATGAAAAGTAAAGTCAACCTCGGCAGAATTTGAATTCAGACTTTAAAGACGGACGAAATACTGCTAAGCTGATAGAGCATTGTCCTGATGAAACAAGACCCTTTTCATCAGTTTTGCTGGACGTTTAGTCCTGATAGCCATTCGTAACTGCTTCAGTAAATTGATATAGTTCTTTCCATTGATGGTGTGGCGCTTTAGAAGTTGGTCAATAAAATCAATGCCTTTGCATCGCAAAAATACTGAGGTCATTACCATCCCTGCAGATGAAACGACTTGGCAGCCTTTGGAGCAGGTGAGGAGAAGTGTTTCCACTGCAAGGATTATCACTTTGTCTCTGGCTCAAAGTGATGAACCCAACAGTCACCCTGGCTTAGGAAACTGTCAAGGAAACCAGCTTGATCTGCCTCAAACAGTGTCAGATTTTCCCGTGATGTGATTAACCCGGTATACTTTTGGTCAGGTGTCACCCACCGAGCAGAAGCCTTTGTCATGCTAAGTTCATTGAGTAGACTATTCTCAACTGTTTCACGAGATATGCCAAAAGCGTTGACTATTTGATGTATAGTCAATCGCCTGTCATCCGTCACTATATTTTGAACACGATCGACGTTTTCCTCGCTGGTAGTAGTTTCAGGACATCCAGACCTTGGGTCATCTTCAAGGCTCTTCCTTCCCCTCCTGAATTTAGCTGCTCGCATTTGCACTGTTGATAAACCTGGAGCGCCTTCTCACTAATGCAGCAACCATGTCAGCATGAATGTCCTTGGGGGCTTAAACCCTTTTTCTGCTGCTACTTGATAACACTACGAAGTCGAATTTTGTCTATTTTCCAATGAAGAAGCTGCTCGTAAATTTTGAAGTCTTCTACATGAAAAAAGAAACATTGCAGAGATTAATACGAAGAGTTGGAATGAACGTATGCTCTAGTATCACTCCTTCCTAATCAGCCTATGAAGTTTTCAGTCTATCATCGTAATACATTGCTCAGTTTAGTACGGCTACCACTGGATCCTTCAGTGTCTTTAGCAGAATCTTTCATTTCTGAGTCGTCGTTGACAAACTCTGTGTGTCTGTGATGGAATTTTCGTGGGAGAATATAAAGATGGTTACTTATTGCCTTTCTTCGAATATATTTTTTATTTGACTTTATCTTGTTGGCTAAATACAGATAAGTTCGCTACACCTGCCAGCACACTATCAGAAAATAATAAACTGGAACCAATACGGCTCTAATAATTCTATTAATTTACTTCTCTGGATCGGTATTATATTTTCTCGGTTCTGGAGGAATGAACGGCAAAGTTTGCATCAGCTGGATTTGAACTCACAGCGTAAAGAGTTAGCAGAAATACTGTAAGACATTTTGTGCAAAGCTCTTATGATTCTGCCCTGAACTGGTTCTTTATCGATGGAGCTTTGTTATCAAGATTTCCGCCAAATGCAAACATTATAGGTATAATTCAGTTTTTTTCCTTTAGTCAGAAATGAAAAATTATATACCCTATATATTATCTCTCACATTGAAGAATAGAAAATAACAATATCCAATTTAGAAGACAAATAAGAATACAGGTAAAACATTTAGATATGATAACCTGGATTGACTGTTTGGTTGCCACCGAAGGCGGGATTCACATAAAAGCCATTATCCGAAAATGTGTTAACGATTATACTTATCTACGAGACAGGATGTAGTGGCCAAAATCCAACTGTATAGACTTCATGTCCTAGAAAGTATAGTCCTGGAGACCAAAATATAAAAATTTAGTGTTGTAGTGGCCAATAATCACTAATAATATGAAAGCGTACTCAGAGACTGTTCCTGTCAAAACTTGTGTAAAATGGTTGCGCAACTGATCAGACGTAATGATCTGAGACAGAGAAAAATATTGTACAAAGTAATAGAAATCAATTGTCCAGCAGACATGAACATAATGTTGAAGATAAAAGAAAAAAATCTATGGCGAACTAATGAATAATCGGCAGATATTACATCAGGACTGCATGCATTTGTGATAACTAGGGCAAATTAGGTAATTAACTGCTGCTGTAACAATCTTGAGAAACTGGGCTTCACAAAGCCAGTAAGGAAACGGCTAGAAAATTACAATTACATGCTATTAATGGAACTGAAATTATGTTGCACATTCCAGAAGTTTAGCAAGTGATATAATGTGATGATTGCCACATCTTGTCAGATAATAGTCGTCTCACATTAATCCTGATTGTACTGATTTACTTTCATCCTTGCATATACACAGATATCCATCTCCATAGGATTTTATAGAATACAAAAGAGGATCAAGAAATGAAAGGATAGTGAGACGGTTCAATGTCTTTGGATTTAAGAGACAAAAGCTTGTTCAACACTTTAACCATTCTCTCTCTCGCCATGAATGTCCCAGTAACAAGCATTGATAACTGGTATTATTTTTATGCCAGAGTATCTTCCCTGTAAGAGAGCTACGTTCCACGACAGGGCCGAGGAGAAATGGTAATTAAAGGTTTTATTAAGTGGATAAGGGAGAAAAACATTTAATTTGAATAAAGCGACATTTTCAGTTTAATTAAACTGTGTCTGCTAACTCGTCAAATTCAATTACATACAAATAGATATTTAAATTTGGTAATTCTTGTGTATGAAGGGTCCACTGAAATTGAAGTGTCCCGGATCCCTATGGTTTAAATCCACTCTTGAGTATATATGTGTGCATACGTATGTGCGTGTATATGCGTGTGTGTACACACAATAAGACATTACGTACATATGTATATAAATATGCATGTATATACATATATCATGCATATATATGTACATATGTGTATGCATATATATGTGTGTGTGTGAGAGACAGAGAGTGTGGTGTGTGTGTGTCTGCGTGTGTGTGTGTGTGTGTGTGTGTCTGTCTGTGTGTGTGTGTGTGTGTGTGTGTCTGTCTGTATGTATGTATGTATGTATGTATGTATGTATGTATGTATGTATGTATGTATGTATGTATGTATGTATGAACGTCTATACTAAAACCAATAAAAAGATTGGCGTAAATGCCTTGCAGAGCGGAAAATCTAACGTTTTGGACTGTTTCTTTCTTCAGGGAAAATTTGGAAAGTGAGAAATTAAAATGAGAGACAACAGAGTTGTACATCCTCCAAGTAAAAAAAAATAATAAATGGGTGCAGCTGATAAATAACGCAGAACCAAGAATTGGTAGGAGAAACAGTGTAAGAAGGAAGAAGGAAGGAATAATGGAATAAGCAGAAGCAGGCAAACTTGAGAGTGAGACAAAGAGAAACGATGAAACAAGAGCGGAGTTGAAGAATAAGAAAGGAATTAATGAACTAAGTGTTGGAGGAGAAGGAAAACAAACGTTTGTTTAAACCTGTCGGTGACATGGTGCCAAGTTCAAATAGGAAACTTTATTCCCTTTATTTCTTTGTCAATGTGGATCCATGGTATGCGGTAGATCCGCATACTGATGAGTGAGTGATGGAATGGCCAGTCGTGTTGAAGTGGATGATGATAGGTTGTCCAAGCATACGTGACACATATATATACACACACACACATATGTACATATACATATGTAGAAGAGGCTGTCATCTCTCAGTTCCTTATGAAAACTGCTACAATATAGAAGCCTACCCAAATGTATATCTTAATAGATCTCAGTGAATTAGAGAGAAAGAACGAGAAACTTGTTTAAAAAAACAACTGAGGGAACGCAATCTGTATCTGTGATGCAAAATAATGCATTTACAGCATCTCATCTGTCAGGTACAGATGCTGGGTGAGTCGAAGCAATTGTAGTGGTTGGGATAAACATTCTCGTGAATGCTATTTTCGCTCTCTCTCTCTCTCTCACACACACACACACATACACATACATACATACATACATACATACATACATACATACATACATACATACATACATACATACATGTGTGTGTGTGTGTGTGTGTGTGTTTGTGGAGGTCCGTGGCTTAGTGGTTAAGGTGACAGCATCATGATCGTAAGATTGTGGTTTCGATTCTTGGACCGGGCGACGCGTTGTGTTCTTGAGCGAAACACTTCATTTCACGTTGCTCCAGTCCACTCAGCTGGCAAAAATGAGTAACGCTGCGATGGACTGGCGTTCCGTCCAGCTGGGGAACACATACGCCATTGAAACCGGGAAACCGGGCCCATGAGCCTGGCTAGGCTTTAAAAGGGCGCATTTATTATATATTATATATCAAAAAAACATATAAGCACCGCGTGTGTCGGTATTCTACAGAGAATTTAGTAAATATCCTTTAGAAGTCGGAAAAAAGTGGGCAGCAAGCCTCTACAGAGAGGCTTACTGTCTTGTAATAGGTATTTACCTGACATTCTAAGCTGTCTTCACAACCTTTCTGCGTTCGTGAAATCCTTTATTTTTCTGTACAATAACACACACACACACACACACATGTATATGGAAAAAATCAAGCTTACTTTGCTTGTTTGCGTGTCCTCTACGCTGGTTTACATATACTATATCATAACCTTGATGCTGTGTGGACTGAGATCCCCATTGACAGGCCGCTGGAATTATGTAAATTGTTAAATGCGTATGGAATACAAATTAATAAATCCAGTCCTCTGAATCTACCAGATTTGTAGTGAACATAAACAAATTGACAATTTCTGTGGTATTAGGCAACTGGCACAGACACCTCAAATGAAATACTTATAAAGTTCAGAAGTCTATCAAGGTAGTTCATTATACTTCAGTTTTTACGGAGAAATAGTTAAATTTGCTATGCATGTTTGTCTACTATGCAGGTATATATATGTATACTCATACATACACACTGTGATTGTAACTTGGAATTGAGTATCACTTCGTAGTATGTACCATGCTTTTAATAGGTGCATTAATTCTATCGGTACATCCAGAATATGATAGCTGGAGGATGACAGGATTACATCAGCTGTCAGGTAGCATACATTTCCCCATAGCAGATTTAAAAGACGTGATCATGCTGATCAGTCCAAGATTTTGGTGCCAGGAACTTTTGAATTTGTGTGTGTGTCGGTGTGTATTTATGTATGTTTGTTTGTATTACTAGGCCTTTGAAAGCGTATCTGTATAAATACATACATAGATACATACATACATGCATACATGCGTAGATGCACACATACTTACATGCATGCATACATACATACATACATACATACATACATACATACATACATACATACATACATACATATGAATACTGTGCCATTGGGTTTTTAATCTCTGTGTGTATGTGTATGTACATAAATGTATGTTTGTTTGTGTTTGGGAGAGGCATATATAAAAGTGGGTGAAAGAGAGACAAAGATCGAGATAGAGTATTTCTGTGCTTGTGTGTGTGACTAGGCGAGGAATAAGTTGGTGTGAAAATTTCGTTCCTGGAATTATTTGTTACCGGCTGCCGTTATTCCCAGACAAGTTAACCGTTTTCAAATTATTTCAGTCGTAATAAATGCTGCATCAGAAATGGTGATAACGGTGTGAAACAGGTTCAAAGTAATTCTTGTGTTAACACGATCGCTTCATTTAATTTACTACTACTACTACTACTACTACTACTACTACTACTACTACTACTACTACTACTACTACTACTACTACTACTACGACGACGACGACGACGACGACGAATCGACCCCAGTACTTATTTATTTTTAAGCCTGATATTTATTCTATTGGTTTTATTTGCCGAACTGTTAAGTACGAGGACGCATACATACATACATACATACATATATATATATACATACATACATACATACATACATACATACATACATACATACATATATATATATATATATATATATATATATATATATATATATATATATATACGTAGAGAGAGAGTGTGTGTGCGTGTGTGTTTGAAGTGGTATACATATATTGTATATTGAGAAAAAGGATTTTGATTTTGTCTTAATTGGTTCCAGAGGACACGACTTAAGTCGAAATAACCATTATTTAAATGTATATACATGTAATAGTTCAAACCTAAGCTAGCCTAGGTTGTTTTTATGTTAGCCTACGAATTCCGTAAATTGTTAGTCAAGCAAGCCTAGGCTGCTTTTATATGAGAAAGAAATCATTTCAAATACTGTACCGTTGCCTACCTGATGATTGACATCGGTGTTACCTGGAGGAGGAGGCGGAGATTACACACTAGATGTCGATGGCTGAGGGTCGTCAGCTGACTCCTCTTGTGATGGTGTAGACCGCTGTGCGAACTTGTCTAAAGTTCCTTGAATTATCTTTTTCTTCTCTTCAAGGACTAAGTAATAAGGTGCAATAGTATCTTGGCAACCCGCCCAGTATTTTTACAAAACGTTGTGCATTGGGATCCATTTCCTCAAATAAAGCAAGACACTTATCTAAATGAGAAAAAGCCTCTTGCATTTTCTTCAAAGTAAGACGACGAGGCTCAGGATCAGGTTTTTCTTCTTTTTCCTGTTGTTCATGAAGTTCCATCAACTCTTTGCTGTCAGGGGCTATTTATCTTTCTTAATTAATTCATTAAAATCCTGTTCTTCCAACTCCATTTCCAGTTCATTGCTCAACTGCATCACGGTCTTGTTCACTTTAACACTGTTAAAGCCCTTAAAGACATTGGCAAATAATGGGCACGGCTTCTTCCACACCCCATTCATAGCCGTGATCGTCATCTCATTCCACGCAGCTGTCATGGTCACTATGGCTTTGTAGATGTAACTTTTCAAAAAGTTACGGACTGTGATGTTTCCGTCGACGTCAGTTGCAGATATTGCTTGGCGTAATGTAAGCTTCATATAATAGCACTTAAAGATAGCAATTATCCCCTGGTCCATTGGTTGCAGTAGCGAAGTAGTGTTAGGAGAGAGGAAGATAACGGTGACTTTGGGATGGAAATTTCCGATGTTTTTCGAGAGGCCAGGAGCGTTATCTAAGACAATAAGAATTTTAAAAGGAATCCCTTTAGCCTTACGGTACATTTCTGCTTCAGGAACAAAATGATCGAAAAAGCCATTCTTCAAAAATAATGACTGTGACCCAAGCCTTTGAATTGGTCATCCATATTACAAGAAGAGAATCCTTGGGTATGTTCTTAAGAACTCAGCGGTTCGGCACATGATACACAAGCTGCGGTTTTAGCTTACAGTCACCTGCACAATTGCCTCTCAACATTAAGGTCCAACATTCTTTTGATACTTTGTAGCCAGAAATTTGTTCGGTTAGAAATCCATTATCTTCAATAATCTTCGGTAAAGTAGCAGGAAATTCCGCTGCAGCAACATCGTCAGCTGATTCGTCTTCACCTTATTTTTAGGGAGAGTGCAATCCTGCCGCTGCTTAAACTTCATAAACCATCCCCAACCTTCTTTAAATTCTACGTCTTTCTCATCTGGATATTTCTTTTTAAAACCTTCAAGCAAAGACAATGGTTTCTTCTGAATTATTTCCTGACTACAATTTGCTTG
>NC_043008.1:32656044-32691044 GCF_006345805.1 Octopus sinensis
ATGGAATCAGTATATATACGCACATATACAAACGCAAGCACACAGACTCATATATACACACATACACACATACCGACGCGCATACACAAATACATGCGCACATACATGCACATACACACACACACACACACACACACACACACACACACACACACACACACACACACACACACACAGATGTATATGTTTGTGTATGTATGTATATTTTGGCTTTTTCTGAGTCTTCACCGATGGAGGAAGAAGCAGCTTCTAAATCAGGAACAAGGAACTTTCATTGGAATGTAGATAACATCAGCTGGGCCCGCGAGAGAGAGAGAGAGAGAGAGAGAGAGAGAGAGAGAGAGAGTGCGTGTGTGTGTATGTGTGTTTGTGTGTGTTAGCAAGTATGTATATGTATATGCATGCATGTATGTATGTATGTATGTATGTATGTCTATATAAATTTAGACTTATGCTGACAACACATATATATAAGTATACATGTATTTGTGTGTATATGCGCTTGTATATATATATATTTATGTGCATCTGTCTATATGTATACCTGTCAATCTATCTATCTATCTATCTATCTATCTATCGATCTACTATATGTGTGCCTGCGCGCGCGCGTGGATATAGAGATAGATAGATACATACACACATACATACATATATACCTCCATCTCTGACTACACACTCACACACACACATAAATGATATATGTATACATTTATGTATGCATGCATGCATGTATGTATATATGTATGTATGTATGTATGTATGTATGTATGTATGTATGTATGTATGTATATATGTATGTATGTATGTATGTATGTATGTTTCACTTTAACATTTTTTACATATAAATCTATGTAAATTTCCATTCAGCTGCCTGGATTCACTACTACGGGTGAACCTCACCATATGACAGCAGACTTAGCTATAATCGGTTGCAGGCCAACCTGTCTACGCATATTTCCGACGTTTACAAAATTTTTTCAAAGGGAAATTTTTTTTTTAAATATTTCCTAAGATGGCTAGGATATTAGGTTTGTGAGAGTCATTGTTTTGTTGAAAAGAAATATTTCCTCTTCCTTAATGCACTAATGTCTAGGTTAATTTGCTAAAAATTGCGATTTATATAAAATGTAGCATGTACATACATACTTACATAGACACAGAAACACACACTCACACACATACACTTATGCAAACGCACACACATATATAGTGTATCTAATATGTAAAATAGGCGCACGACTGCTACAAATGTGTGTGTGTGTGTATATATATATATATATACATATATATGTATACATACACATACACGTACACACACACACGCACACTCACACATATGCATGCAGCATTATTACCGACGAAAGCAGTATTGGTATAAAAAAACAATCCGTATATTCAACTTAACGTGGATTTTTTGTTTAGAACACCAAATATAGCGGTATTAAGCCTTGGGACGTTCTCTCATATAGACGCATAGTGCATACTCTTTTACTTGTTTCAGCCATTTGACTGAGGCCATGCTGGAACACCACCTTTAGTCAAGCAAATCGACCCCAGGATTTATTCTTTGTAAGCCTAGTACTTATTCTATCGGTCTTTTTGTCGAACCGCTAGGTTACGGGGGCGTAAACACATACACACATATATATATACATACATATATACGACGGGCTTCTTTCAGTTTCCGTCTACCAAATCCACTCACAAGGCTTTAGTCGACCCGAGGCTATTGTAGAAGACACTTGCCCATAGTGCCACGCAGTGGGACTGAACCCGGAACCATGTGGTTGGTAAACAAGCTACTTACCACACAGCCATTCCTACGCATGATGTGAGCTGTCTCGCTTGCCTCTGACTTACTTTCATGTGTTTTTGACACCTGGTACATTGAGAATATATTCTCTAATGCCTAAAAGCGCAGCTGACCCACGAAAAAACAACACACACACGCATCTTGTATGTGTGTGTGTGTGTGTTTGTGTGTATGTTTAAATGCATCAACATACACGAACATATATGTATATACCGTAAATCCTCGAGTATAATCTGCATTTTTTCCTAAAATTTGAAGGTCAAAATCCCTAGTGCGTACTGTATACGAGGTTAAAAATGAAAGATATTTTCTAAGCAATGTCCGAGTCTTTATTTACTGTCCAGCAATGTTCATTCAGACGCATTTTGTGATGTCGGGCGCGAAAATACCTTGAGCTAAGCCTGAAAGTAATGAAGTCGTAAAAGAATCATCTATAACTTGCAGTAAGCAACATTTATTAAAATAAAAGTATTCAGATCACAGAATAACATGTAACTAAAACAATTTGCAAACATATTTACATTACAGTTAAGAATATCACCATTATTGTATTACGCATGCGCGGAAGTGTTTGTTCGACTAGGTGCTGCTGGCTTAATTACGCACGACTCAAGTTAGAGAAGGGGTGCGTATTATACACAAAGTTTAGGTTTTTCAGAGGTACAGCCCCCTAAAAATCCCCTGCGTATTATACTCAAGGGCAGACTATACTCGAGGATTTACGGTACTTATTTGTATACATATATATCTGCAGTTCTACTCCATTTCTAATCTGATTTTTACCTTACCGCTTCCCCAACAATTAATTTCTGGGTGCTCAGGGCAGTAATGACGTAGAATTTCGATTCCGAATAAATCTATATAGTCTACAACTTATATCTA
Organism: Octopus sinensis; assembly: GCF_006345805.1. Taxonomy (NCBI): domain Eukaryota; kingdom Metazoa; phylum Mollusca; class Cephalopoda; order Octopoda; family Octopodidae; genus Octopus; species Octopus sinensis. The sequence goes on from NC_043008.1 coordinate 32,658,743, forward strand.
ATAGAACACTAACTTGCAATCGTCAGAAGTCAAGCTATCGGCTGTGGATAACATAATCTCTTGACAAACCAATTACGATTTTGTTATCTTTTACTTGGTGTCAGTGTTTATCTTAAAGTACAGGTGCAGAAAGTCTCTCAGTGAAGATTAAGTGTGAGAGAAATCATAAATCTGACCCTCTAATGTGTAACAGAGGTCAAACTGCGGCTCTCAAATCTTCTATATGCAGCTCCCGAGATAATATTGAGATTTAGTGCTATTTTCATTAAAACAACTTTAACCCTCTTGCGACACCCGGACCGATTGATGGGCCCAAGTGATGCAAGCTGAAAGGACTTCGAGGCTGATTCATTGGCCCAATGAAACAAACGCTTTGAAGTGGGCCTATCAGGGATAGTCTTTCGGTAGATATGATATAAAACTATATAATATATATAGTTTTACATACTAATGAAATAGTTTTAGGCACTTTATCTTTTGTTTTCTACATGCATCCCCCAATTTTTTAAATCTCAACAGAAAAAAAGAAAAATACTTTGGTCTCTTTGACTACACATGCCAAAACACTGCGTGGCTCAAAAGAGCTAACATCCTTTGAGCCGGAATTTGAATCATTAGTAGCAAAAATGGAAAGAAAGAAAACAAAACAGAAATATTCAACGGTAGGCATAGCGCTGTGGTTATGAAGATCATTTTGCAAGTATGTGGTTTCGGGTTCAATCCCACTAAACAACATTAGGCAAATGTCTTCAACCATAACTCCGGGCCGACTAATGCTTTGGAAGTAAATTCGGTAGGCAGAAACTGTGTAGAAGTCCGTTGTATAAACACACAAACACACACACACACACACACACACACACACACACACACACACACACACACACACACACACACTCACACACACACACACACACGCATATTTGTGTGTGTGTGTATACTAGTGCTTTTGTTTTTGCGCCCGCCCCTCTGCTTGACGACCGGTGTTGATTTGTTTCCGTCCCTATAACATAGCAGGTCCACAAACCGATAGAATCAGTACTGGATTTTTAAAAATTAAGTACTGGTATTGATCTATTCGATTGAACTCTTCGAGGTGGTGCTCTAGCATGGCTGTAGTCCAATGACTGAAACAAGTTAAAGATAAGCAGCGATTAATCAACATACTTTTATGAACAGTATGTAACGATATATTTCCTTATTTACAAATATAATTTTTAAAATATAAATCACGTTTGAAGGATGTGAGGAAATACTTGTATATTTCTTCTTATCTGACAGCTTGGCCATCCTTGATCTATTCTCTTCTTCCCTGGTTAGTAACTGGAGCTCTAACGAGTACAACATTCCAATAGATCTATCAGCAACTGCTGATATTGTTTCTATCACAACCTAATCAGTTCAAAACAATGAAAACCTAAAACAAAACATATGTTGGAAGATTCAGCTTTCTCTTCACGAATATTCGTCTAATTCGCTCGCTCCAACATGGATTCCATCTATCACTTCGTGCCTCTCATTCTCCTCGTCTCTGAGCCACAATCTATAACTCCTTATCTATAAGCGTTCTCTGCTATTCTGCTATCAAGGCTACGTTCTACATCGTTGTTCTAAAAGCTAATGTCTGTGCATACGAAGAATCCACAATAATAAGCCCTCCCACTGAGTATACATACATGCGCACAAGCGTACATGCATACACACATACACACATACATACATACATACATACATACATACATACATACATACGTACAAATATACGTACATACATACATACATACATACATACATACATACATACATACATACAACATACATACATACACACATACATACATACACACGGCAGTCCCAACACTCCTCTTACAACAAGACAATATTCCACAATTCACTTGCAGTACCAGTATTGATTCCAACATTTGGGATACTTGACTGCTCTGTAGAAGAAATCCATTCCATAGAGATGAAAACCCGCAAGATTTTAATATTTTTACCCTAGAAGAGATAAAGGCGGTAGGGACTTGGGATCAGTGCAGACAGCCTTCGAATGTCACATAGTCTTTCCCAGACAACGCTTGCTAAACAACAGCAGCAAAAATAAATACATTAACTTAGTGCTGAAAAATGAAGAGAACAATATCCTACGTGTTGGAAGTGAGCTCCTCAGGAAGTACTCTCTTCCTGATGTCCTTCCATGCAACCCCAAATCAACCGAACAAGCATACCTCAAAGAATACCTGAAAGTGAAACACTCAGCATGCCAAAAAAAAAAAAAAAGACGATGCATGGGTGTGTTTGTCGTAGATTTGAAGGAGGTAGTAACATTGACATGTAACGAAGCTTCTCGTGACCGCTACATCACATCACACTTCGAAGGCTATGCATTTGCAATCCAAGAACAGGAAATTGCTACTAAATACCTAATCAACAGAAGAGACAATTAAGCCCTTGGAGTTCCAAGATGCAACCGTAAATGTAGGTTATGTCATATTTCTGTGGGAGACATCACACGTGATTTAGCAGCTGCCCAAAAATGTCATCAAAGTACTAGCTCCCTATGCGACATGACGATATTGCATGGGGATGTTGTACCTTGATGATTTTTTATTTGCGTGTGTCAAGGGGTGGAGAGAGTAAAGACACTTTTAAATAGTTCACTGAGTATCTCACTCATCCTTCCTGGGTCCGTTGCCAGTGGGTCATTGCCGTGGAACAATGGTCCTATTTCATAGAAACCTTTGGGATTTCTTTTTATGCTTTCCATAGTTCTTTTCTCCCTCCCTCTCTCTCTCTCTCTCTCTCTCTCTCTCTCTCTCTCTCTCTGCTCTTTCCCGTTCGTGTGAGACTTTGGTCTTGTTTTCGATTTTTAGGAGTGTCCATATTAAGACAGACTTCTCCATATCCTTCAGTTGCCTATTCAGCCACTTTGAAACCTTTGATCTGCATCTCATAAGAATTTTTCTGTCCCCGGAAATTTTGTTTGTCAGCGGCCTTTCTTTCTGTGGTATATTTAGTGCATATAGCTTGCACTGTTGGACATAAACTGTCTGAATTTCATGTCTTGCATGCATAGAATGTTGGATCAGTTTCATTTGTGGACCTCTTTGCGGATTGATTTCCAGTTTGTCCTATAGAAATTCAGGTTGGATAAGGCTTGAGTCCTCCTGATAGGGTAGATACCAACAGCTCGCGCAGGACCACACACAATTAGTTCAACGATGTTGTGATCTGTGAGTGTTGTTGGTGTCACCTTCACATTATGGATAACGACAACATTATTTGTGAAGCAGAGGTCCAATATTTTGTTTCCTGTTTAGCCTGAGTATAACTTGCTCCATGAACAGCATATTAATAAGTTCATACATACATGCATGTTTATGTGTATCAAATATGCAGAAAAGAGGTTAAGGTATTCTTATGTTTTAATGACATATACGGGTTTCATTGACCCGGCGGCTTACTTCCTCGGTATTTTGACAAAAATACGTTGCACTTTGGCCTTCCTTCCTATGTGATGTTTAGATTCACAGAGCATAGAATATAGGGGTTTAATGTAGAATCAAATATTCAGCCTTAAGATCAATGTGTCGTGCATGCTAGCCCACTGTTAAATAGCCTTATATATATACGCGCGCACGTACACACACACACACAGAGTGTATATATGTGTGAGTATTGTGTGAGTAAGTGCATGTGTGTGTATGTGTGTGTGCATGCGTGTGTGTGTGTGATTATGTATAAACCATATGCTTTTATACTTAATGTCTATAGTCGATATTTAACTGTAGGTGACCTCTAAAACTTGTTTTATTTGCCTAATCTTCTTAGCCTCACTTTCTCTTTTTCACTTTATCTGCCTCCTTCCCCCCTCTCTTCTCTTACCCTCTCTTCTCTTCCCCATCTCTCTCTCTCTCTTAATCTCGTCTTTCTCTTTATATCTCTCCTTCTTGCTCTCTTGCATTTTACCCGCTCGTTTTCTCTTTTGTTTCCCTCTTCTTCCTTCCTTCCTTTCCTCTCCTCTCATCTATCCTCCAATTTTATCTGGAATTCCCAGCGTTTTCACAAAATTTCGATACTGTTTCACATTTTTTACTTAATAATCTCTTCGCCGCGTTTTTACAATTCCAAATCACTCAACACCTCTATCTACCACCACCAACACCGTCATCTCCATCTTCATCACTACAACCCACACCATCACTATCACCAACATCACCACTGCCAACATCCACATTGTAATTACCACACTCACTGCCGCCGCCACTATCACCACCATTATTAACACCACTATGAGTAACACCATCACCGATACTACAACCACAGCCACCTTTACCAGCACCATCGACACCACTATCACCAACGCTCCACCATCTATCAGCACCACCACTACTGCCGCCACCACCACCGTCATAATCACCATTAGCATCACCACCTCCTCCCCCGCTCTCACCATCACTAACACTACCACCAATCACAATTACCATTACCTCCACCATAATCACCTCCACCGCCATCGCCACCACCACCACTACCACCAGTTAACACTATCATCAGTATTATCATTAGCACCAAAAATATTACCAACCTTCCAAAAAAACTCGCAACGATCTCTACCAACACCAGCACCGCAAACAACATCAGCAAACACTATACATCAAGATGGCAAAGATCATCGCCATCATTAATAACATCATCATCATCATCATCATCATCATCACCATCATCATCATCATCGTCATCACCAACAACACCACCCAATATCACCAACACTACAAATATTATCAACTTTATGAACTCCATTAACATCAACAGCCGCCCCACCATCCAAAGAGGAAACCTCTAAGTGGTCATTCGAAGTGCCAGACTAGCAGCCAAATTGCCCCCAAATAACACCATACTGCTATGCAAAAGGATCCGTTCGGTAACGTGATTCTTATTTCTTTATTGCCCACAAGGGGCTAAACATAGGGGGAACAAACAAGGACATTAAGTCGATTACATCGACCCTATTGCGTAACTGGTACTTAATTTATCGAGCCCGAAAGGAGGAAAGGCAATATCGACCTCGGCGGAATTTGAACTCAGAACGTAACGGCAGACGAAATACCCATTTCTTTACTACCCACAAGGGGCTAAACACAGAGAGGACAAACAAGGACAGACAAACAGATTAAGTCAATTACATCGACCCCAGTGCGTAACTGGCACTTAATTTACCGACCCCGAAAGGAGGAAAGGCAAAGTCGACCTCGGCGGAATTTGAACTCAGAACGTAACGGCAGACGAAATACTGCTAAGCATCTCGCCCGGCGTGCTAACGTTTCTGCCAGCTCGCCGCCTTCGATAACGTGATGCTAAGTTTCATGGAAATAAGAAAAGGACGGGACCGTCACGACAGGTGTGCGATCAGGGCAAGCAGCAATACATTTCCGTTATTGCTACAATCATTACTGTGCAAAAACAATCACCATCATTTTCCACATCGTTATTACTATCATTTCTTTACAGCTGGGTGTTTCTGAACAAACAAAAGTCAAATTTGTTAGTTATGAACACTGGATAGTGTCAAGAGCGGGATATAAACACTCGATCAACTGATAAAATATTTAGTCATTCTATGAACTCGGTTATCAAAACAGCTATCCACGTAATAACACACTGGTGTTGCTGCAATTTACAAGACGAACCCCATTTGCTGAAGAACTTACTAAAGATAAACATGACAGTTCATAGACTAAATTTACAGAACACGGAGAGAGAAAAAGATAAGCCCCTCTTATTAGGGATGAAACAATATAATGGTTTTCAATGATTTCTTTGGGAGATAAAAACGAAGCATTCCAATTGCAAAATCCGAATTCGTTCTTTTTATCATTCTTTCATCGTACAAGAACCCTGTTCGAAACATTAGTATTCATCTGCCTTCACACTTATTCAATAAACACAACTATCCAAAGTGTCAATGTTTAATTGTTCTCATACTTCAATAAAGAAAGCCCTCGCTAAAATGTTAATGTCTTCCCTTCTTCGGGAAAGAAATATACTCAAAGTGTCAAAATTTATCGTTCTGCTTACGCTTCTGTAAAGAAGCAACCTACAAGACTTCAAAATTCACCTCACGCTTCCTTTCATTGGGGAAAGGTGGGACTACGCTCCAAAATTTCAAACTGTATCTTTCCTTTTTATACTTCGAAGAATGTCACTTTGCCACGAATCTCTTGGTACGCGAGATACTCCATTGGTCATCTCACGTAATAAAAGATTACATACATCCTACTTTATGTTCTCTTTTCCCTTTTACATTTCAAAGAAAGGTTGCCTCCTGAAAAGCTATTGTTATCTCTCCTCATTTCTTATGAATTCTTTTCACTTTATGATACAATAATTTATCTTATTTTACGAAGTTTTTAAACGCCAGTAATGTCTGGCCAAATAAGATTACAAAATGGTAACCAGAGACCATATTAGGGTAAATCATCACTTTAGTCACCTGACCACAGAGATGGGAGAACTACAGAAAAAAAGGAGCAGTATGTATAGCATCAGGGAATTAGCACCAGGTGACAACAAAATTAATACTGGCTGAGATCCTGATTAACACCAATTGAGATGCTGATTAATTGCAGCTGAAATCCTGAACCGATGTCAACCAATCAATCATGATTGATTTCTAACAAAAGTACACGGTCTTATATTTTAGGATAGAGAACTGCAGAATATATCGACGCCAGTATTTGACCGCTATTGTCTTTATTAGTGATAAATTAATTATAGAAACAGCAAATTCCCAACGGGATTCGATCTCAGAATAAAACAGACGGATGTAACTAAATAATGCAAAGTATTTCGCCTGTTCGTTGTTCTACCAATTTTGTCAATCCGCAATAGATAACAGCACTGGCAATTGAAAATATATTTAGATATAAGTTATATCGTTAGGTAATTGTCGACCGATGATCTTACATGTGTATAAAGTAATGGAATTAACCTAAGTTCATTATAACCCTGTAAATTTATTCGAAAATTAAACACGGTGAAATAAAGTATGTGATTAAGAACGAAATACTTCACAACTTGTAATAGAAAGGTAATGTTACTTAATTTGAAAAATTGACAGATTTCTCTAACACTAATTTTGTCTAGTTATCATCATCAGTAAAACTAACTGGTTTTGTTACCAACAGTAATACTAGCATGGTAATGTTTCCATCAGTAACATTAACACAGCATTGTTAAAGTCAGTAGTACATAATATAGTGTTGCCTCTACCAGCAATACTAAGGCAATGTTGTTACCATTAGTATTACTAACATAGTATTAATACCATCAATGATACTAACATGATATTATTATACATTAGTAATACTAACGTTACGTTGTTATATATCAATAATACAAACTAGCGTTGTTATACATTAGTAATATTAACATAGTTATTAAGACAGCGATCTGATAGAATCGATAGCGCACCGGACAAAATGCTTAGCGGCATTTCGACCGTTTTTACGTTTTGAGTTCAAACTGCGCCGTGGTCGACTTTACCCTTGATCCTCTCAGGTCGATAAAATAGGTACCAGTTGAATACTGGAGTCGATGTTCGATGTAATCGACTTACCCCTCCCCTGACATTGCTGTCCTTCTGCCAAAATTTGAAACCAATGGTAACATAGTGTTGTTACCTACACTAATATGAATGTAGTAGTTAGGTAATTTAACCATTATGTTATATTTGATTTATCAGAACTATGATTTGAAGCAGTAATTGTCATAGGAGTATGTCTGTGACGATTATATAAAATAGGCAATTCACATTTCTATGTCAAATTTGAGATACTTTAAACTTGTAAAGTTGTCTAACGGCATGGTGAAAATGAAGAATTACACGGAAGCAACTTAATGTACTGTAATTGTTATTGAAAATATGTTCGGATATGGCAAGAATCGTAGCATAATTGCTGAGAGACAAAAAAGTTTTCACTAATATTCTTTTTGTTGCTGGGCTGGTAAGTTTTATTTTGAGAGCCATTGATATAAGATATTCTAATGGTAACCCACCCGAATTTTTGTATATCGAAAACTACATTGTCTACGTGCTCTTTTTAAGTCGATAGTATGTGGTTTCGGGGTGGTTTAGCTACTGTTATACTTGGTCAAACGACCACATTTAAGATTCGTCGTTGACTCGGCTTGTTATAAGATTGTTACAGGCTCGTTTTACAGGTTCGACTGCTGTTGTTGTTTAACTCCACGTCAACAACGAATGAGTAGACTAATGACTTAAAACATTCCACTTTTGTACAACCTGTGATTTTAGGTTTACCTAAAACTAAATTATCTAGAGTGTTCTCTTTTTAAGAGAGTAGGTTGTGAATTGAGGTCGACAGTACCACCTGAAGGTATAATTCGGCTATCGCCCGGCGGCCCCACGAGTCTAGGGAACCAAAACAACCTATATTGTATTTTTCTATCAATTAGATGGTGTACGTATCTTTCGGTGGTGTACTTTCGAGAGTATAATCAAAGACATATCCATCAGAATATCCGACCTATCCGCCACCGAAGAAATATTTAATAACTACGCCACTTACTACAACGAAGCCCTAGCTACTGTGGATTCTCCCAGAAGGTTAGCTTTATAACCAACGTTAAACTTAAAGAACACCTCTCTAAACTTAACCCTAAACGAGCACGCCCACATAAAAATTCTATATAGGCTGCGGTCTTGTATTTTTCAAACCCTGAGCATTACTTTGCCCAGTGCCTATAATGTTGTTGGACGACTGTTTAGATTGGGTGACAGCGTAAGAGCATCCTTGTTGGCTCTTCTGTATTATATTTTCTGTTAGTTATGTCTTATAAGGAGACCAAGAAGGACGTAGTTGGGGTTCGTCAGTTGCTGCTCCTATGGACCAATTAATGGTAAACATCCCAAGACAGGGGATAGTGATGTTGGAGATATATTTATGTTTACATGTGATTTTGTTTAAGTTTATCTAGACTAAAGTGAGTGGTATTGGAGTCTTAAGATGGTATTGTAGTGGTGCTCCAGAACGTTACAGATATGTTTGGTTTTAAGAGGTGTTCAAACCATAATTACTCTGTCTTTTTCTCCATAAATTGTGCAACCTAGAATACATTTGTAAATATATATATATTTACGAAAGAGGCAGTATTAATACCGATAGAAAATATTTATTCCCACTTAAATGCCAGTGTTCTGTTAGAACAAACTATACTGCGGTAGTTACATGAAAGAAACTCTCATATTGGCTTTTGGTGCAAAATGCACACAATATTAATCAAGAGTGCATTTTGTACCAAAAGCCAATATGAGGGTTTCTCTCATGACAACTATCGCAATATAGTTTGTTCTAAAGAGAACATCCACGCTTAAGTGAGTATAAATATTCTTTTCCACTCTAAGAACGAGGCCCGAAATTTTGGTGGAGGGGGCGAGTCGATTAGATCGATCCCAGTACGCAACTGGTACTTAACTTATTGAACCCGAAAGGATGAAAGGCAAAGTCAACCTCGGTTGAATTTGAACTCAGAACGTAAAAGACAGACGAAATACCACTGAGCATTTCGGCCGGCGTGCTAACGTTTCTGGGAGCTCGCCGCCTTAGTGGGCATAAATATTACCTCTCGAATACAGTGCTCTTTTATAACGGTAGGGTATATTTTGAGGAAGATTTGAATGTTACTTTTGATAGGTTGAATGCCCTCAAAGAGGCTTCCCTTGTCTTTGTAGTATTTCTATCTTGCTGAGTTGATTGTTGTTCGAATTTTATGTTCTCTGATGTTGCTGGAAATAAAAGACAATGAATTTGGATAGTGCTACATTAATTCTGTTTTAGAGACAGGTTCCAAGTTAAGAGATGTAGGGTTGGAGTAGCTGTGTAGCTAACTGTGTTTGGAGAATGATAGAAGGATGTGAGTGTGGTTTGTCGACTACAGCTGGGACTGAGATATGCTTTTTTGAGGTATAGGAAGGTCGTGCAGGTACAGATTAAAAAGTGAGTGAGAAAAACGATTTTTGTTGTACTTCAGGGAAAAATACAAATTTTAGATAGATTGTTGCTGTTGTATATACTGTATAGTAGTTTGCAACACTCCTTATTAGTTAAATGTGCATTACAACAAAGTGGTCACAGGTTCGATTTCTACAGCCTGGCTTCTAAGATAGGTGCTATTTATCATAGACTCGAGGTGACTTCAAACTTTGTGAGTGAAACAGCACAGAACAGGAACTGCTTGAGAACTAGACGGATATATTGTTCGCATACTTCAAAGATCACACATTGTCTCATTGGGTAAGGCTGTAGATTATGTTATGGCTAAGTGCGTTTTTGAGCTACTTAGCAACGACTGACAAAATAATTCAATGAGCTTCTGTTGCTCGAACAACTGAATACTCATCGTCAAAACCAATGGAGGTCCATTTATAATACAACATAAGTTTGTTGATTTGACAGATAGTTTACAAACGACAGAGTTGTGAATTAGTTCTTAAAGGGGTATTGAGTATTTTGTATAAAAGTACAAAGCCTGGGATAGCTTCCATAGATTTGCAGCTGTCGATAGCAGTTAGGACGTTGCAGCCATGACAGCTATTTGTGTGGTTGCTAGCGGTGCTGCTGCTTGAGGTGATGCTGGTGAGGATGCTAATGATACCTCTATTGTTGATACGGTTGCTGTTGTAATTGCTGCTGCATCTGCTAGAATTAGTTGTTATTGCTACTGATGAAGGCGTTAGTTGCTGATGCAGTTATTGTTATTGCTGCCGTTGATGGTGTTGGTCACTGCTGTTGTTTTGACACTGGCTTTTGCTGCTGCTGCTGCTGTTGTTGTGGTTACTGCTGTTGTTGGTGGTGCTGGCTGCTGCTACTGCTGCTGCTGCCGATCATGTTGGTTCGCTGAGGCTGTTGTGCAGTCGATGATGCTCGTTACAGCCACTGCTGTTGCTGCTGCTGTTGCCGTTGCTACTGTTGCAACAGGCTTTCAGTTGTTGCTGCCGTTGTTATTGTTGTTGCTACTGCCGCTGTGGCTGCTATTGTTGTTGCTGCTACTATTATTATTATTGTTGTTGTTGTTGTTGTTGTTGTTGTTGTTACTGTTGCAACTGTTTGGCTTGACGTTGCTATTGCTGCCATTGTAGTTATTGTAGTTGCTAATGCCATTCTTGTTGGTGTTGTTACTGCATCTAACGCTATGGCCGATAATACTAATTTCAAATTTTGGCACCAGGCCAGCAACTTCAGGGAAGCGGGTAAGTCGATTACGTTGACCCCCAGTGTTCAACTGGTATTTATTTTATCAACCTCGAAAGAATGACTGACAGAATCAACCTCGGCGGAATTTGAACTCAGAACGTAAAGACATTCGAAATATCGTTAAGTATTTTATCCGGCATTCTAACGCTTTTGCCAGCTCGCCACCTTTCTAAGGCTGATAATATCGCTTTCAAATCTTGGCGCGAGACCTACACTTTCGAAGAAGCGGGTAAGTTAATTACATTGACCCCGGTGCTTAACTGGTACTTAATTTATTGACCCCGAAAGAATGAAAGGTAAAGTCGACCTTGGCGATATTTGAACTCAGAGCATGAAGACGAACAAAATACTGCTAGGCATTTTTTCCGGCGTGCCAACGATTCTACCAGTTCTCCGTCTCACTATAACCGATAATATTGCAGCCTTTCTTTTTCTAATGAGCTTGTACACATTACAGCTGCTGCTGCTGCTGCTGTTGCTGCTGCTGCTGTTGCTGCTGCTGCTGCTACCGTGAATATAGTTGTTATTGTTCTTGCAGTTGAATGTATTGCTATCAGTGCAGTGCCACATGATTTGTTGTTGGAAACACAGCTGTCATTTTTCTTTTTTATCCCCCGGTCAGCTTTCATCAAAGAATCTTACGGTCAAAGGCATTCAATCGACGACCATCCCGTCTTATTTTCAGACCTATAAGATCTTGAAATACACTGCACAATGCTCCTTTCTCATTATAAGATTCAAGGGAGCAAGCATTTCTTGTAGATTGAACGACCACATAAAGGCTCCCACGTTAGTCTGATTGCCACTCTACATTGTTGATAATATTTTTATTTCTGTTGTTACTACTACTACTACTACTACTACTACTACTACTACTACTACTACTACTACTACTACTACTACTACTACTACTACTACTACTACTACTACTACTAATAATAATAATAATAATAATAATAATAATCCTTTCTACCATAGGCACAATGCCTGACATTTTAGTGGTGGTGGGGGGATAAGTCGATTACATCGACCCCAGTGTGTAATTGGTGCTTGATTTATCGACCCCGAAAGGATGAAAGGCAAAGTCGACATCGTTAGAATTTTGAACTCAGAACGTAAAGACGGAGGAAATGCCGCTAAGCATTTCGCCCGGTGTGCTAACGATTCTGCCAGCTCACCGCCTTGAGTGGCTGTGTGGTAAGTAGCTTGCTTACGAACCACATCGTTCCGAGTTCAGTCCCACTGCGTGACACCTTGAGCAAGTGTCTTCTACTATAGCCTCAGGCCGACTAAAACCTTATGAGTGGATTTTGTAGACGGAAACTGAAAGAAGCCCGTCGTATATATGTATATATATATATGTATATGTGTGTGTGTATATGTTTGTGTGTCTGTGTTTGCCCTCCCCACCCCCAACATCACTTGACAACCGATGCTGGTGTGTTTACGTCCCCGTAACTTAGCGGTTCGGCAAAAGGGACCGATAGAGTAAGTACTAGGCTTACAAAGAATAAGTCCTGGGGTGGATTTGCTCGACTTAAGGCGGTGCTCCAGCACCAGCATGGCCGCAGTCAAATGACTGAAACAAGTAAAATAATAATAATAATAATAATAATAATAATAATAATAATCCTTAAAAATCCTTAAAATCCTTTAAAATGTTTTAGCCCGAAGGCCGCGGCCATGCTGGGGCACCACAATAATAATAATGTTCTTGTCGCTTATGTTAGTGTTGTCGTTGATTTAGCTGAATCTCTGTTTCAAATTTCAACTACTACTGCAGTACCTGTTAATCAATGCATCGTATTATACTAGTTGCTGTGCAGTTCTTGGTGTTGCTGCAGTTTATGTTGCAGTAGTTGCAGCAACTGTTACAGATTTCTGCTCTCGACACCTTTTGATGTTGTTGTCGTTGTTGTCGGTGTAGCAACTGTTGTTCCTATGACTGCAGCAGTTTCTTTTGCTGCTGCCGTTTTTGCAGCAGGTTGTTGTTGGTGCTGCAGATTTCGTTATTAGTCTTGACGTTTTGTTGCTGTCCATTTGTTGTTTTTGTTACTGCAATTGTTGATGTTGTTGTTGTTGTTGTTCTTGCTGGTGGTGCAGTTGTTAATACCTCTACTTAGGCTACTGCTGCTGCTGCTGCTACTACTGCTGCTGTTATTTTTGCTGCAGCTGTTACCGGTGTTGTTATTACCACTGTTGTGCAACACTTGTTATTGTTGTGTTTGTTGTTGTTGGTGGTGGTGGTGTTGCTGCTGCTGTTGTTGTTGTTGTTGTTGTTGGTGGTGGTGGTGGTGGTGGTGATGGTGCTGGTATTACAGCGAGCTGGCAGAATCGTTAGCACGCCGGGCGAAATGCTTATCTGTATTTTGTCTGCCGCTACTGTCTGAGTTCAAATTCCGCCGAGGTCGACTTTGCCTTTCATCCTTTCGGGGTCGATTAAATAAGTACCATTTATGCACTGGGGTTCATATAACCGACTTAATCCGTTTGTCTGTCCTTGATTGTCCCTTCTGTGTTTAGCCCCTTGTTGGTAGTAAAGAAATAGGTATTACTGTTAGCTATTGTCGCATCAGTTGTTATTGTCGTTGTTGTAGTTGCTGAATATGTTGGTCGTAGTACAAGCATGAGCAACCGTTCGCGAGAAACGGGCCGCATGAGACATAACTCATCATGAAGTGGGCCGCACTACCAAAAAACAATTTGCAGCTAATTTTTCGTTAACCCTGCCATCCAGAAGCCTTTTGGGCAGCAGTTTGCCCATGGCTAGTACAGATGTTATTATTGAACTGCTTAGCGGTATTTCGTCTGCCGTTACGTTCTCAGTTCAAACTCCGCCGAGGTCGACTTTGCCTTTCATCCTTTCGGGGTCGATAAATTAAGTACCAGTTACGCACTGGGATCGATATAATCGACTTCATCCGTCTGTCTGTCCTTGTTTGTCCTCTCTGTGTTTAACCCCTTGTGGGTAGTAAAGAAATAGGTATTTCGTCTGCCGGTACGTTCTCAGTTCAAATTCCGCCGAAGTCGACTTTGCCTTTCATCCTTTCGGGGTCGATAAATTAAGTACCAGTTACACACTGGGATCGATGTAATCGACTTAATCCCTTTATCCGTCCTTGTTTGTCCCCTCTATGTTTAGCTCCTTGTGGGCAATAAAGAAATAAAACAAAGTATTGCCACTGTTGCTAATATTGAAGATGTTGTTGCTGCTATTACAACGCTTATATCCTCCACTTGTTGCTACCGTTATTGTTAAAGTTGCTGCTAGTGTTGCTGCATTGTTTATGCTGTTTTCGCACCTACTGCAGCAACAGTTGTTATTACTGCTACTGCCTTCATACTGTTGGAGCTTTACTGCGATCTTTGCTGCTATTACTGCTGCTGTTTTTGACATTGCGGTTACTCTACTGATACAGCAGTTGTTGTAGTTATTACATCTGCAATTTATACTCTTGTTGCACCTGTTGCTCCGAGTGCAAGTGTTATATGCCGCTCTTGCCTCTTCTCCTATTGATACTGCAATCGTCATTGTTATTGCAGTGGTTGTTGTGGTTATACAGTTACTATCGTTGTTATTGTAATTGTAGTCGCTTTCCTTATTCTTGTTGTTGTTTGGGTCGTCGCTGATGCTGGAGCTGTTAATGTTTATAGTATTGTTCTTATAATTGTTGTAACCGTACTTATTGTTGTTACTACTATTATTGTTGTTGTTGTTGTCATTTTTGATATTGTTGCTGCACTTATGTCTTCTGATGTTGCCGAAGTTATTGTAGCTCAGGCTTCTATAGTTGCTGTAGTTTTGTAGCTGCTGTTCTGCTACTGCCGTAGTTGCTGCAGTTCTACTTTCTAAGGCTGCTGATGTTGCTACTGCAGTTCTTGGGCTGCAGTTTTTGCTGCAATTTCTGCTGCTGTATATTTTTCTTACTGCAGTGTCATTATTGGCGTTAATGCTATTACTGCTATCAGCAGCTGTCTATGGTTTTTATTGTTTAATCACAAGTGAGCCGTAACCAAGAACACTTGTAACAACAGGTGCTCCATCCGTGACTTTCTTTGCACACATGAGGGACTGCTGAAAAGTTCCTAGCTTTATGGGTGTCGCGAAAGGCCTGGTTGGAGGCCCAACGAGTTCTTTTACAGGACGTAGAAAAGATGAAGGACCGCTGCAGTAAGTGTGTGGATCTGGGAGAGGAATATGTTGAATAAAATCATAATTAACTGATCCTCCCGTATTTTCTTTCATCCAAAACCAGAAACTTTTCAGCACCACTTCGGATATACATATCTATCTATCTATCTATATCTATCTATCTATCTATCTATCTATCTATCTATCTATCTATCTATCTATCTATCTATCTATTTCTCTCTCTCTCTCTCTCTCTCTCTCTCTATATATATATATATATATATATATATATATATATATATATATATATATATATATACAATATATATACATATATATATATATATATATATATATATATATACATGTATATATATGCATATATATACATATTCATAGATATATACATGTATACACACATACACACACATATATACATAACCATATATACATACATATATATATGTATGTGAGTGTGAGAGAGAGAGAGTATGTGTGGGTACGTCTGTGTCTATGTGTGTGTGTGTCAGTAAATTGCATTGCCCTTAAGTGTCCCTCGTTTTCCAAAAGCAGCTGAACCTAATTTGAAGGTGACACTGTTGCTATTTCTAGCAGATTGTCTGACCGCATAGAGTCGCTCTAGTTGACATTTCTCATGAATTGTCTAGGTAAAACTGAGCTTCTACTGTTTGTTGTGGTTGTTATTGTTGCCTTCTTTGTCGGTGTTGCTACAGTTGTTGTTGTTGCCGCTGCTGCTGCTGCTGTTGCTGTTGTTGTTGTAGTTCTGGTCACTGTTGCAATTGTTAATATTGTTATTGTTGCAAACTGTTCCTTTTTTCTTGTTGCTAATGCTTTCATTCTTGTTCTAACTGTTGTTGCTTCCACTATTGTTCTTAATGCTGTTTCCGTTGTTGTTGCTGTTGTTGCGACTGTGCTTGCTGCTGCTGTTGCTGCTACTGCTGCTGCTGTTGCTGCTGTTGCTGCTGCTGCTGGTTTTGTTGTTGTTGTTGTTGTTGCTATTGCTATTGTCTTTTTTGGCTTCTGATATTGCTGCTGCTGTTGTTGCTATTGTTGTTGTCGCTAGTGTTGTTGCTATTGTTCTTGCCACAATTGCTGTTCCTGCTGCTCTTATAATTATTGCCGTTGTTGCTTCTGTTGTTGTTACTGCTGCAGCTGTTCTTGATATTGCTGCTTCCGTTGTTACTTGTGTTGCTGGTGGTGTTTTTGTTGTTATTGCTGCTGCAGTGCCTGTTGCTGTAGATTTACGGATGTTGTTGCTGTTGATGCTGTTGTTGCTATTGTTGCTATTGTTGTACACTTTCTGTTTATGTTATTGTCTTTGCAGATTTGGGCATTATCATTGTTGTCTAAGTCCACATTGTCATTGTTGTTGCTATTGATGTTGTGGTTGTTGTTCTTGTTGTGGATGTTGTTGTGGCTGCTGCTGCTGTTCTTGTTACAGGTAGTGGTGATGGGTTACAGTTAGGAGTTGTTACAGTAGTGGTTGGCGGTGGGGGTGTAGATGGAAAGAAAGTCACGAGATGTAAAATGATGATGATGATGACGATGATGATGATAAGATTATGTTGGTGATGATGATGATGACGACAACGATGATGATGATGACGATGGTGATGATGACAACGACGATGATGATGATGACGATGGTGATGATGACAACGACGATGATGATGATGACGACGACGACGACGACGATTAATGTTGATGATTATGATGCTGTAATGCATGTCAGTATTCCGCAGAGTAGTAAATTGTAGTATATGACAGTATTGGATAGCGAGGTCAAGTGTCATGTATTGTTGTTTCGTAATACCGTGTAGTATAATACATGCACTGTACTAAAGTGCAGTTACATGTTATGTGGCATAGTTTGGAGCAACACAGTGTAAGCAGTGTTGTACAATGCACTGCAGTGTAGGCAGTGTTGTACAATGCACTGCAGTGTATTGTGGTACTGTTTAATATAGAACCCTGTGATGTAGTGTAGCGTAGATTATCGTAATATAATGTAGCAGAGGCTAGAATAATCTCATATATTGTAGTATAGTGCTGTGAGGGCGCATAACCTAGTGGTTGGTGTTTTGCATGCACGATCGCGAGATTGTGGTTTCGATTCGTAGACCAAGTGGTACGCTGTGCTCTTGAGCAAAACACTTCATCTCACGTTGCTCTGCGATCACTTTGACACCTAGCATGTGTGCACTGTGCGCCTGTTCATGCAATGTCGATTCGATGGCGGGAGTGAGTTAGTGTTTGGCATGAACATTTGATCTTTATGAGCAAATCATTTGTGCGGGTCGTTCGGCAAAAACCTGAACGCTCGTACGTCGTCTTCGGCGGGTGAATTCATCAGAGTGCTGTGTATGCAATATTTTGTCGAGTATCTTTTATCTGTTATCTTTTATTTGTTTCAGTCTTTAGACTGCGATCATGCTGGGGCACCGCCTTGAGGAATATTAGGCGAACTAATCAACCTCAGTACTTATTTTCATTTTAAGCCTGCTACTCATTCTAGAGGCCTCTTTTACCGAACCATAAACACACCAACATCGGTTATCAAGTGGTGGTGAGGGACAAGCACAAACACAAAGACACACACACACACATACACTCACATACACACATACATACACACACGCACACATACACACGACGAGCTTCTTTCAGTTTCTACCAAATAGACTCAAAAGATATTAGTTGATCTGGGGCTATAGTAGAACACATATGCCCAAGGTACCATGCAGTGGGAGTGAACCTGGAACCTTGTGTTTGGAAAGCAAGCTTCTTACCACACAGCCACGCCAGCATAATGTAGAGTATTGAAGTGTAGTGTATTGCAGGGCTGTGTAGTGTTAGGTAATAAAATATTGTGTAATGATTTGCAGTGTAGTACATAGCAGTGTGGGTTGGTGTATTGTAATGCAACTTAGAGCAATTGTTAAGAGCAATGTATTCCACTGGAATAAAGTATGATGTAGGTTAGTGTACTGAGCTGTTAGGTAGTATAGTAATGTACTTCAGTCCAGAGCAATGGTTCTCAATCGTGGTCCATATGGCCCTTGTGGGGTCCACATACAATTTTGTCTTTAATATTTATGTGCAATAAATTGGTTACACTTCTAGAATACACAAAATATTTTAACAATCTTATTTAACAATCTTAATAATATTTAATAAGTTACAACAAAAATTTAGGCTTAGGAGTGGATGTGTGGTAAGTAGCTTGCTTATCAACCACTATAGCTTCCGGCCGACCAAACCTTGTAAGTGGATTTGGTAGACAGAAATTGAAAGAAGTTCGTCGTATATATGTATATATATATATATGTGTGTATATGTTTGTGTGTCAGTATTTGTCCCCCAACATCGCTTGACAACCGATGTTGGTGTGTTTACGTCCCCGTAACTTAGCGGTTCAGCAAAAGAGACCGATAGAATAAGTACTAGGCTTACAAAAATAAGTCCTGGGGTCGATTTGCTCGACTAAAGGCGGTGCTCCAGCATGACCACAGTCAAATGACTGAAACAAGTAAAAGAGTAAAAGAGAAAACATCGAATGGCTAAAATGGTCCATATGGATAAAATAGGAATCAAAGGGGTCCAGACGAAGAAGAAAAAATAGTTGAGCACCATTGGTCTAGAGCAGTGTTTCTCAACTATTTTTTTTCCTCTGGACCCATTTGATTCCTATTTTAGTTGAACGGACTTTCATTATTATTCAATGTTTAAACAATTCTATTATATTTTTATAATTAAATATTGTCAGGAATTGTATAGAATTAATTATTGAAATATTTTGTGTATTGTAGAAGTGTAACCAATTTATTGTCGAAAAATTTTAACATCGAAATCATGTACGCGGTGGAATCAAAAAGTTTCAGGACTAGTTATGTTTAATAAAAAAAATAATAACTTATCTACATAAGTTTTAGCATCATCGGCTTCGAAATAGTCACCTTGCGCAGCAATACACCGGTCCCAGCTTTCCTGCTACTTTTGGAATCCGGCTTGGAAGTCGTTTACCGTAAGCGAGTCGAAACCCTTCTGCGAATCACTCTGGATCTCGACAACGGTGTTAAAACGAACTTTCTGGAAAATGCAATGTCGTTTAGTACAGTGCAAAGTAGTAATATAGTGTTGTTAAATGTGTCGCTTTGTACTGTGGTGCATTGTAGTGTTGTGTAAGTATCATACAGTACAACATACAGCAGTATAATGCAATAAACGTACTACTGTTTACTGTAGTGTAGAGATGGCCGTAGTTTGGTTTGATTTGGTTCAATGTAGAATGGTTTGGTTCAAATAATTTCCATTGTTCGAGGAATGTAAATTTAGTTTCTCAACGCTGCAACTTATACGAATGCTCTAATATTTCCTTGTTGTAAGGTGGTGAGCTGGCAGAATCGTTGCTGCGCCGGTCAAAATGCTCAGCGGTATTTCGTCTGCCGCTACGTTCTGAGTTCAAATTCCGCCGAGGTCGACTTTACCTTTCATCCTTTCGGGGTCGATTAAATAAGTACCAGTTACGCACTGGGGTAGATATAATCGACTTAATCCGTTTGTCTGTCCTTGTTTGTCCCTTCTGTTTTTCGCCCTTGTGGGTAGTAAAGAAATAGGTATTTCGTCTGCCGTTATGTTCTGAGTTCAAATTCCGCCGAGGTCAACTTTGCCTTTCATCCTTTCGGGGTCGATTAAATAAGTACCAGTTACGCACCGGGGTCAATATAATCGACTTAATCCGTGTGTCTGTCCTTGTTTGTCCCCTCTGTTTTTCGCCCCTTGTGGGCAGTAAAGAAATAGGTATTTCGTCCGTCTTTACTTTCTGAGTTGAAATTCTGCCGAGGTGGCCTTTCCTTTTCATCCTTTCGGGATCGATAAAATAATTACATCGACCCCAGTTAAGCACTGGAGTCGCCGTAATAGACTTCCACCTCCTCCCCGAAATGTCCTAGTCATAGTGTAGTGATCAGGAGATGGACTGACGTCTGGAATAGAGTGATGGTATTGACGATATATATGATGGTAATTATGGTGGTGGTAGGGATATAGTGGGGAGGAGTGATGAGTATTGTGGAGATGAGGGTCTTGGGCCGTCGTGCTAGTGTTGGTAGAATTCATGATGATGATGTTCATGATGATCATGATGCTTATGATGATCAGGATGATGAGGATAATGATGATGATGATGATGAGGAGGAGGAGGAGGAGGGGGAGAAGAAGAAGGAGGATATTAATGATGATAAAGTAGAAGAGGGAAAGAAGGATGAGAAGGATGGTGGTGGTGGTGGTCGTGGTGGTCGTGGTCGTGGTTGACGTGAAGAAGACGGTAGCGTTACTGGTGAAGTTTGAAATTAATAATTTTTCGTATACCAAACGTGCGTTGAAAGAATTCGCGAAGGGTCGTTCCATGAGAGTGACTCTAGTCAAGCCGTCTGGCATTTCATAGTCGGGTATGTAGAAAGGTAATCTAAGTAACGTTGTCATATAAGTATTATTGTTCGCTGCTGCTGCTGTTAGTACTGATGCTGGAGTTACTGCAGCACATCTGTCACACTAAACACTTTGCTAAACGTCTTCATATTCGGTATAGTGCTAAACGTCCAGGCTTCATTCTTCCAACCATCTCTGTCTGTCTCTCTATCTCTCTTTCTCTCTCTCTCTCTCTCTCTCTCTCTCTCTCTCTCTATCTATCTATCTATCTATCTCTATCTCTCTCACACACACACAAACACACACATGCTCCACAAGTCTCTCGTTGTGGTTGCTGTAGTAGTAGTAGTAGTAGTAGTAGTAGTTTCAGTTTATCGGTTCTTGCTGATACACATACACACAAATAGCGAGAGATAGATCGACATACAGACAGACAGGCAGGCAGGCAGACAGAAAGACAGACAGACAGACAGACAGACAGACAGACAGACAGATAGATAGATAGATAGATAGATAGATAGATAGATAGATAGATAGATAGATGTGCATATATATACATACAATATAACTATATACGTATATACATGAATTATATATATACTCTCTCTCTCTTTTACTCTTTTACTTGTTTCAGTCATTTGACTGCGGCCATGCTGGAGTAACGGCTTTAATCGAGCAAATCGACCCCGGGACTTATTCTTTCGTAAGCCCAGCACTTACTCTATCGGACTCTTTTGCCGAACCGCTAGGTAACGGGGACATAAACACACCAGCATCGGTTGTCAAGCAATGCCAGGGGGACAAACACAGACACACAAACATACACACGCATATATATACATATATACGACAGGCTCTTTCAGTTTCCGTCTACCAAATCCACTCACAGGGCTTTGGTCGGCCCGAGGCTATAGTAGAAGACACTTGCCCAAGGTGCCACGCAGTGGGACTGAACCCGGAACTATGTGGTTCGTAAACAAGCTACTTACCACACAGCCATAAAAATTTAATAAATAAAACATATGCATACATACATATATGTACATACCTACATCTATATGCATATATACATGCATATATATATATGAGTACAGGACACCACAAATAAACGTAGAACACAACGAGAAAAGGAAGCATTAAATCAAACAAGGAAACGGACTTTGTTAACAGAGTACAAGACAAACAATGCAAGGAATATTCCCCTTCATCAGCTGCCCCTGGTTCGACTCAATGCGTATATATATGTATTATATATATAATATAATATATATAGAATATATATAATATATATATATATAATATATATATGAAAAAACAAGTAAAAAATAGAAAATGCTAAAATAATTTTATAGTGAACATTTCAGTACCGGTTTCGGTCATTTTGACACCTTTTCAACTGTAACGATTAAATAATTAAATTAGAAAAATTAGAAGAAAAGTTTTTTTAAAAGAATATTTCTATAGTAGTGTTCAGATTTAAGTGGCATTCTGCCTTTCTCTGACTCCCTTGTTTGCACTTGTGTGTTCGAGGTAGTTGTGAGCTCTTGGTAGGGTAGTAGAGAGAAGGCTGGTGAGGAAAGGGGGGTGGGAGAATCTGGGAGTTCCCTGATGGTCGTATTTTGAATGGTCAGTGGCGGCTGGCAGTCTCAGTTCAATTCAGGAGAATATTTATATTGACAGGCTTCTTTATAGAATTAGCGTAGGTGTTATACTAAAAAACATTAGTGACAAACTTAAGGGGTAGGGGTGGGGAAGAAGAAGAAGAAGAAGAAGAAGAAGGAGAAGGAGAAGGAGAAGATGACGATGATGGTGATGGTGGTGATGATTATGACGACGATGATGATGATAACGATGATGATGAAGAAGAAGAAGAAGAAGGAGGAGAAGGAGAAGATGGTGGTGATGATGGTGGCGATGATGATGATGCCGATGATGATGATAACGATGATGATGAAGAAGAAGAGGAAGAAAAGAAGAAAAAAAACAGAGAAGGGAGAATATGAATGGGTGTAAATATAGCTATGAAGGGGCTGATTAGTAATGGATTCTATGGAGTGTAGTATTTGTGTGTGTATATATATTCTTTCTTTTATTCTAAAGTTGAGGTATATTAATTGTTTGTCGTAGACCCGTTAAGAAGTGGCTTGTATTTTGTAATAAAGAGATTTTCTTTACTTATTCGTTGTCTCGAGGTTGTATCGTCCCTAAATTGGTAGAGGGGGAAAATTCTGAAGTTTGGTGTTTTTTTGTTGGCGCAAGTATCTATGTGTTGGCTAAAAGCTATTTTTCTGTTTTGGGGAATTTTTATCTGTCTGTATCGTAAGGTTCAGTCTGTATCGTAAGGTTCAGTCTGTATCGTAAGGTTCTAGAAAGATATGGCAGCCCTTTCTCCATCTACATAGAAAACAACTGGAAGAGATATCTAGATGACTGTTTCATCCTTTGGCATAAAAATATAGAAAAACCATAGAATTCCAGAAAATTTTAAACGGACTGGACGTAAACATCCATTCACGATGGAATATAGCCAACAACAACCCCTTCCTCGATATCCTCATTAAGAAAGCTAATAATATAATAGAAACAGACATATACTATAAGCCTACAGACTCTAAGCAATATCTTCCATTCAATTCATGCCACCCCCAGACACCCCAGAATGAATATCCCCTTCAATCTAGCAAAAGGATATGCACTATAGTCTCTAACGCAAACACCAGAGACACACGACTACAAGAACTAAAAGATACCCTAATCACCAGGAACTATCCACCTTCACTTATTGACAAATGCATTCAACGTGCCTTCAACTTAACATCAAGGAACTGAGACACATCCCAAATCAAAGAAAAACTTACAACCAAAAGCCTTACCATACATCTCCACACACAACCCTCTCAATACGAAGCCTTCGACACCATCCTCCACAACATACCCCTCCTAAAAAAAGACCACAGAATGAACACCAATCCTCCAAACACACACGATCATAAAAAGCAAAAGACAGCCTAGATCCATGAAAAGTCTCCTTACACAAGCCCGAATTCACTCTTCAACACAGAAGCCGACAGTAAAAAAATGTGGAAGACCCAATTGCGGGATATGCGACTATCTAATCGAGGTTCTGAGTTCTCCTTCAAACAGGGACAACGTTTTACAGTGAAAAGCAACTTCACATGTGCTTCGGAGAACCTAATATACTCACTAACCTGCTCGGGTGTCAGAGCAGTACATAGGCCAAACAAAAAATGGTTTGCGTAAACGAATGGCCCTGCACAGATCCCAGATAAAAATTCCCCAAAACAGAAAAATAGCTTTTAGCCAACACATAGATACTTGCGCCACAAAAAAACACCAAACTTCAGAATTTTCCCCTCTACCAATTTAGGGACGATACAACCTCGAGACAACGAATAAGTAAAGAAAATCTCTTTATTACAAAATACAAGCCACTTCTTAACGGGTCTACGACAAACAATTAATATACCTCAACTTTAGAATAAAAGAAAAAAATATATATACACACAAAATACTACACTCCATAGAATCCATTACTAATCAGCCCTTCAATAGCTATATTTACACCATTCATATTCTCCCTTCTCTGTTTTTCTCTTCTTCTTCTCTTCCTCTTCTTCTTCATCATCATCGTTATCATCATCATCGATCATCATCATCGCCACCATCATCACCACCATCTTCTCTTCTCCTCTCCTTCTTCTTCTTCTTCTTCATCATCATCGTTATCATCATCATCGTCGTCATAATCATCACCACCATCACCATCATCGTCATCTTCTTCTTCTCCTTCTCCTTCTTCTTCTTCTTCTTCTTCTTCTTCTTCCCCACCCCTACCCCTTAAGTTTGTCACTACTGGTTTTTTAGTATAACACCTACGCCTAATTCTATAAAGAAGCCTGTCAATATAAATATTCTCCTGAATTGAACTGAGACTGCCAGCCGCCACTGACCATTCAAAATACGACCATCAGGGCACTCCCAGATTCTCCCACCCCCTTTCCTCACCAGCCTTCTCTCTACTACCCTACCAGAGCTCACAACTACCTCGAACACACAAGTGCAAACAAGGGAGTCAGAGAAAGGCAGAATGCCACTTAAATCTGAACACTACTATAGAAATATTCTTTTAAAAAAACTTTTCTTCTATTTTTCTAAATTTAATTATTTAATCGTTACAGTTGAAAAGGTGTCAAAATGACCGAACCGGTACTGAATGTTCACTATAAAATTATTTTAGCATTTTCTATTTTTTACTTGTTTTTTCATATATATCAACTCGTGTGTTCCTTTTCACCCTTATACATTATATATATATATATATATATTATATATATATATATAATAATATACAGTTGCAGCCAAAATGTTCAGAACGGCATTGTTTTCGTCAGAAAAGTAAGTATAAGTTTTTATCAAAGTAGTTTTATATTCTATAATTTTCACGGACAATAAGTACAATATTAATTGTTATTGTCTCAGATTTTGGTGTAATTTGAGAGGATAATACAAAAGTTATGGATGATTTAGTGATTTACTACTACTGCAAAACCCATGGCGGCCAAAAGGATCAGAACGGTTGAAAAAATAGCAAAATAATCAAAAATGACGGAGAATACTGGAATTATTTAATATTTAGTGTGAAGCCCTTTAGCTTCAATCACACTCTGACATCTTCGACTGCATGAGGAAATTAAATTTTAAATTTCTTGCTGGGTGATCTTATTCCATTCTTCCTGAAGGGCATTCCATAATTGCTCAGTTGTTTTAGGATTTCTGGCTTTCGAACGTTCTCCTAGAATATTCCATACAATTTCAATAGGATTGAGATCTGGGCTTTGAGCAGGCCAATCCATAATAATAACCTTTTCAGCTTAAGAAGTTCATGACCACCTTAGCCTTGTGACATGGGGCATTGTCCTGCCATGAATATGGGTGGTCGCTTAGTTGAATTTCTCAGCACAGGCAAGACATGATCTTTTACAAGTTTTTTATAAACTCCTGCATTTACCTTTCCATGTAATCGCACCAAAGGCCCACACTATCTCCAGATATCATCCCCCAAACCATGACACTTTCTCCACCGAATTTAACACTAATCTTAAGGCATTTAGGCGACAATTTTTCACCTACTTTTCTACGAACGTACCTTTTCCCATCTGATCCAAATAACATAAACTTAGATTCATCACTGAAATGCACCGTTTGCCATTTTTCTTGAGACCACAACACATGTTTGGTTGCAAAGGTAAGACGACACTTTTTATTCTTGGAGCTGATCAGTGGCTTCACTGCAGGTGCTCTTGCTTGTAGGTCATGTTCAACTAAACGACGAGACACAGTTTTTCGAGATAAAGTTTTCTTCAATACAATGCTCATTTTCCGAGAAACAACAGCCGCAGTTTTAAATCTGTCCATAGCACGATCTTCTCTCTTGGTCGTTTTTCTTAGCCCACCTGTAAACTTTCTTGCTTCACACGAACCACAATCATCGTAGACCTTAAGAATACCGTGTACAACACTTTTTGACTTGTTAACAATCTTTGCAATAGATCCAATACTTAAATTATCCTTCCTTCGAAGCTTAATAATCTGCTGACGAATTGGTAACGGAGTAAGTGGCATTATATTAACAAAGTACACTGCAAATATTCTTACTAATGTTTAGTAAACGAACCGTCGCGTAAACAAATTCAAAACATTAGAGTTCGCCGGTTAAATATACTAAAACACGGAATAAAAGCAACCGTTCTGATCATTTTGGCCGCCATGGGTTTTGCAGTAAATCACTAAATCATCCATAACTTTTGTATTATCCTCTCAAATTACACCAAAATCTCAGGCAATAACAAATAATATCGTATTTATTGTCTGTGAAAATTATAGAATATAAAACCACTTTGATAAAAAATTATATCTACTTTTCTGACGAATACAATGCCGTTCTGAACATTTTGGCCGCCACTGTATATATATATATATATATATATATGTGTGTGTGTGTGTGTGTGTGTGTATGTGTATATTACATATATAGATACATTATAGATACATATACACACACACACATACAAATGTGCATGTACGTACATGCATAAACGCACTGGTGTGTAATGGAGAGAGGCAATCGAAAAAGACGAAACAATGTATAAAATGATTGCACTTGGCCGGCATAAACTCTGGCAGCCGAGGTTTAAAATTCTAATTTCTAAGGAAGATATACACGCACATACACACACGACGTGTGTGCGTGCGTGTGTGTGCGCCCGCGCGCGCGTGTGAGTGTGTAACAACGAGAACGAGTGAGAGGGGGAAACTAGAGACGAAAAAGGAAAATAGAGCGAGGAGGAAGAAAGAGCAGCACACACGACTCTGGTTAAGGCTTTCCAGAGCTAAGAGAAGAAACAATCAGGTTGATCTCTGGTTAAAAAGCTTCGCCCAAATGCTTCCAACAAAGTGGATTGCGCTTAATAAATAACGGTGTGAAACCAGGCAATCCCTTCCACCACCACCATCACCACCACCACCACCACCACCACCACCTGGAGCTTCTATATAATTTCAATTTTAGGAATTGGAAAATTTAAAGCGTTAGAAGTCACTTTACTAAGAAGCCACGCAGCGGAGCGAAACTGAGACCACAAATCTGTAAAACGAAATTTATTAGCAGGCGTAGGAGTGGCTGTGTGGTAAGTAGCTTGCTTACGAACCACATGGTTCCGGGTTCAGTCCCTCTGCGTGGCACTTTGAGCAAGTGTCTTCTACTATAGCCTCGGGCCGACCAAAGCTTTGTAGTGGATTTGGTAGATGGAAACTGAAAGAAGTCCGTCGTATATATATATATATATATATATATATGTACGTATGCGTGTATATGTTTGTGTGTCTGTGTTTGTCCCCTGAAGATCGCTTGACAACCGATACTGGTGTGTTCACGTCCCCGTAACTTAGCGGTTCGGTAAAAAGACACCGATAGAATAAGTACTAGGCTTACAAAAAATAAGTCCTGGGGTCGATTTGCTCGACTAAAGACGATGTTCCAGCATGGCCATAGTCAAATAACAGAAACAAGTAAAAGAGAGTAATATGTACACACGCGCGCACACTCATATATAGATACATGCGCACATACACAGACACGCGCGCACATTCGTATCGTGCAAATATCTTGTGAACAAACAAATCAAAACATTAGTTATACTTATAAATAATCCACTATCCACCTGGTGGTGCATCAGTCTGCCCGTGATGAAATTAACGTGTACGTATGATAACAAAGCTCGTAGATTTCGACAAACGACTTTCCCTGGTGCAGATTAATGGAACGGCCTATTTCTCCTCGAATTTATAGTGTAACTGAACGAATGACTGTTTTCATAGACGTGTAACATTCGCTTAATCTTTCAAGTATGCGGAGCATAGCGTTGTGTATGTGTAGGCTATATATGTATATATTGGAATGTGTGTATATTTATACACACACACTAATATATATCTTATTTTTTATTTGCTCTTATCATTAGACTGCAGCCATGCTGGAGCACCGCCTTGAAACTCTTTTAGTCGAACAGATCGATCCAGTCGACCCCAGTACACTTATAAACCTGGTACTTATTCCTCGGGGACGTAAACACACCAAAACCAGTTGTGAAGCGCTGGAACTGAAACAAACACAGACAAAATGACAGGTACACACACACACATATACGACGGGCTTCTTTCAGTTTCCGTCTTCCAAAAGCTTTAATAGAAGTCACTTGCCGAATGTGCCACGCAGTAGAACTGAACCCTGACCATTTGTTTGGAAAGCAAGCTTCTTACCACACAGCTACGCATGCATATATATGTATATATTAACGGTGGAAGTCGAAGTAGATGAAGCTATAAAAATAACGTAGAATATTGGGTTAAGGCACCCTTTGGCTGGCAAAAATTGAAGGTTGCCCGTTGAACGCGAACCTACATCTTTTGTGAACATGACAGGCATTGTGCATGATGTAAACCACACACACACACAAACACACACTCACATACACATGTACTTTGGGAAGGTCACATGTATATATATATATATACATATATCTTTATATACGTGTTGGTGAGTGTATTACAGTTGTATACTTTGAATATAGCATTATGAGACGGAGTTGTTAAAATTGTTTTGGAAAGCCATGCTGGAAATAATCAAGTGAAAAACGAAGTAAGGAATACAGTTCACAGTTTACTGCATATTTCAATATTCAGGGGTTAGACAGAGACCGTTTATCAAGAAAGAAATGGAAGATGGTGAAAAGTTGATAGCTTTTGCAAACTGTTTTGTCTTTCATTTCGTGAATCAAGCGAAAAAAGAGCCTATGCATATTTTCCCTACTTGCATTGTACTGACAGTTAAAAACAACTCTAACACAAACACAACCACATACACACATCCAATCTCGTGCACATTCTACATAATTTTCGCACTGTGAAAGATTACTTTACAAGATTTTCGATAATTTTCTTCCTTATTGTCTCCTACATCATCACCTAGAAGTGCTCAACAGTGTAAATGCCGGCAGAGAAAGGAAAAATGTTCCAGTTCTCCCATCTCAGCATCAAAGTTTTTTTTCTCTGTGTCATTCATACTGCCATCTCAAAAAAATACGGTTTAACTACGCAGTGACTGCAGTATTTTTCTTTTATAAGTTACATACGATTCGTCTTCGCCTTTCAGCTTTCACAAACATCTGCTTCCACCCGTATATATCTATCTATCTATCTATCTATCTATCTATCTATCTATCTATCTATCTATCTATCTATCTATCTATCTATCTATCTATCTATCTATCTTTTTGTTTCTCTGTTTGTCTGTTTGTCTGTCTGTCTGTCTGTCTCTACCTCTCTCTCTCTCTCCCTTTCTAAGTGTGTGTATGTGTATGCGTGGAGTCTGTATGCATGCATACCTACACACACGCACACAGACTCCATGCATCCCTCATAGATACCATTATATATTTATGTATGTGTGTGTATATTTATGTGTGTGTATATATATATATATATATATATATGTGTGTGTGTGTGTGTCTGTCTGTCTGTATGTGTGTGTGTGTGTGTGTGTGTACTAGCAGAGATACCCAGCGTTGCCCGTGTTACATGCAATTGAAGAATTTGAATTTTCTGTTATATTTTCTCTAATGAACTGGAATACCTATGATTCGAATTTCATCAAAATTGCAGATGAGGGTTCTGTCCCTCTTTACACATACTAAAAACATTCTAATCATGATACATGTATCCCATACTACTGACCTTTATGTGCAGATTCCAAAATTCCAGTCTTACGGAACCTGTTAAAAGGATTTTGCTCCTGAAAAATGGAGGTCATGGAGCTCTAAAATGTGGGAGTAGGTGTCTTAATGTCAACCAAAGAAGTTGAATTGTTGAGAATCTTTTTAACTTGCGTATTATATGTATTGATCGAATATCTTTGAAATAGGAAATATAGGTATGGTCACTGGATTTGTAAAAGAGAGCAAAGCTACAGGAAACCAAAAGACGAATAATCACAATAAGCAGTCAGTTACCCTACCCTAGTCGTTACAACTCTCCAATGTAGGATTCCTAACCATACAGGTGACGGAGAATTCGTTCGAAGAAATTGCCGGCATATTTTGCTGCCGACAAAAAAACTGCGCTTGCGCGGTGGACTTGAAAAGAATGAAAATGTATAAGCAAGAGGCACATGCTGGGTTGGCTTCGTGCTTATATATTTAATCTTGGCGTACCTGTTGACGAAGACTTCACCAGGCAAATTATTTTATTTGCTAAAAAAAGTGAGAAACCGGTCCAGAAAATAGATGGTAAATGTTTTTATTTTTCTTCCTCTTCGAGAATTTATCCCTAATTAGTGGTTTGGACTTTAGCTGTCTCTTCTAGCGTAAGGTAGTCCTATGATGGACAGCTCTTAATGTGTTTAAATGTACACTGTATTTTATATGAATAATATATAGTCTATTTACTAATTTTTCTATACGCTAGGGCCACTGGTAGTAAAAATTTCTAAAA
The DNA here is from genome assembly GCF_006345805.1 of Octopus sinensis. Classification (NCBI taxonomy): domain Eukaryota; kingdom Metazoa; phylum Mollusca; class Cephalopoda; order Octopoda; family Octopodidae; genus Octopus; species Octopus sinensis. The sequence goes on from NC_043008.1 coordinate 32,689,670, forward strand.
TTACCCTGATATTATTAATTATATACATAAGATATATATATATTATATGTATGGATGTATATATGTGTGTATGCCTGCATATATATGAGATAATGGTTTCACTTTAATAGTTTCAGTATAAAAGTGAAACTATTAAAGTGAAAATATCTGACATTACAATAGAGAGATGTTATTGTTTCACTTTTGACACGTAATAATGAAATAGTGGAGGAGATATGATATTGCTCTGGACTCGCACTAGGCAAGAAGTTAAAAATTTTGATGGCCTATGACACTACATGGACCCTAAGTAAAGCATGCGTAAAATTTGAATGAAATTGGTTGCGTAGTGCTCATTTTTTAGGGATTCACACAGACAGACACACACACACATCCTCATTGTATATATGTATAGATAACTATGCATATATCAACACACACACATGTATAATGCTCGAAATGCGGATTAGATAAACTGCCGACAACTGATGAAGGGTCGTTCTTTGTGTTGTTTGTCTTGTTTTCCATTTGTTTATTTTGTTGCTTGCAAAAAAGTTCATATTCCATCATGTCCTCGTACTTTGTATTTTTTGTTGTTTACGTTTTGTGACGTCCTGTGCCTACATATGCACACACCCACACACCCACCCACACACACACACACACATATATATATATATATATATATATATCAGGTCATCCCATAAGTTCTGTCTGATTTTATCTGTTTGAAAATTGAATGAAATTTAAAAGTATTATAGAATGTCTAATGGAATTAAAAATTATTTTTATGCATTTGTGTACATTTAAACTAATTAAATATTAGTTTACAGAATAATAGAATTGAAATTTCGTTGATTAAAAACCCTTTCTAACATGGAAGTATCCAAAGAGCATTTGAAGTACATAACGCTTTATGAGTACAAAAAAGGAAACTCTGCAGCCGAAGCGACTTGAAACATGGTCTCAGTTTATGGGAAAGAATGCTTGAATAAAAGAACTTGCAGAAGATAGTTTGCAAAATTCAGAAGTGGAGATTTCAGCCTTGAAGATGAAGATCGAACAGGTTGTCCAGCTGAGTTTGATGATAAGCTTCTTGAGGCATTACTTGAAGAAAATCCTGCATTATCAGTTGAAGAATTGGTAGTAAAGCTTAGTTCAAACCATACAACTGTTTATCGTCATCTTCAACAATTTGGAAAGGTTCCTAAACATGGAAAATGGTTGCTTCATGAATTGTCCAAAAGCAACCACAAATCCCGAGTTGACATCTGCTCTTCTCTCCATTCTCGCGTACTCATTTCATCCTTTTTGGATAGACTTGTGACTGGTGACGAAAAATGGATCTTCTATCGAAGTGTTAAACGTTGTAAACAGTGGCCTGATAAAAGGGAAT
>NC_043008.1:32693544-32703544 GCF_006345805.1 Octopus sinensis
TTATGACTACTTAAGCACTATACAATAAAGTTGCTATATATAAAAGCAAAGTATGGCTGTGTGGTTAAAGCTCTCGCTTTGCAAGCACGTTGCTTCGAGTTCAGTGCATGTGTTTTCTACTATAATCCTTGGTGACAACAACACCTTTTGATTGAATTTGGTACTCGCAAACTGTGTGGAATCCTGTCATATATGTGTGTATCTGTCTGTGGCTGTCTGTCCCCTATCTCCGCTTGACAACCGTAGTTGGTTTGTTTACGTCTCCGTAGCTAACGGTCCGGCAAAGGAAAGCAACAGAATATGTACCAGGTTTAAAAATACGTATCGGGGTCGATTTGTTCGACTAAAACCGTCAAGGCGGTATCCCAGCTTGGCCGCAGTCCAATGACAAAAAAACCCATTAAGAGAATAAAAGATGATACTAACATTAGCTATACAAGGCAGTAAATAAGAATGTAACTCTATATAATAGTCGTTTAAGATTGAGACAATATGAGGCATTATTTATAGAACAATGTAATTAAATATGAAAGTAATTCTAAAGTGCTGTAATTATCTAATAACGTAAAACTATACGTGAAAGGAAATATATAACGAATGAATTATATCAGAAAGTAATTACATTATAAGAAAGTAACGAGTTAAAATAGTAATTATAATAGTCCTATTTGGTATGCGTACAAGGCTTGAAATTTTGTGGGGAGGGAGTTAGCCAATTATATTGACTCAGTGCTTGACTGGTACTTATTTTATCGACCCGAATGGAAATAAGGCAAAGTCGACCTCGGCAGAATTTGAACTTAAAAAATAAAGAAATACTGCTAAGCATTTTGTCCGGCGATGTAACGATTTTGCGATCTCGCTGCCTTTTTAAAGATGCTCACCCACGATACCAATCACTGAAATCGAAACCGAAGCTTCTTATTACTAAGTGAACATCTTAACCATTCGGCCGTATCTGGGATGCTATAATATTCCTTTCTACAATAGGCTTAAGGCCAGAAGTTTTGTAGAGAGGGGACTAATCGTTTACATCGACCACAGTGCCCAACTGGTACTTATTTCATCGACCCCAAAAGGATGAAAGAGAAAGTAGACTCAATAGAATCTAATCTCAGAAAGTAAAAATGGTTGAAATGGCGCTAAGCATTGTATCTGGCGTGCTAACGATTCTGCCAGCTCGCCGCCCTCTGACATGTCAGGATAAATGTTTCAAACTTTGGCACAAGCCCAGAAATTTTGTGGTAGGGGTTAGGTTGATTCATCAACGAGTTTGCAAGCTCGTCATCTTATAAGGAGATATAATAATAAAATACAGATATAAGTTGACGTATATAAGTAACTATATATAAAAGCAATCCTATCAGAAAGAAACTACAATTGCAGCCAAAATGTTCAGAACGGCATTGTTTTCGTCAGAAAAGTAAGTATAAGTTTTTATCAAAGTAGTTTTATATTTTATAATTTTCACAGACAATAAATACAATATTAATTGTTATTGTCTCAGATTTTGGTATAATTTGAGAGGATAATACAAAAGTTATGGATGATTTAGTGATTTACTGCAAAACCCATGGCGGCCAAAAGGATCAGAATGGTTGAAAAAATAACAAAATAATCAAAAATGACAGAATACTGGAATTATTTAATATTTAGTGTGAAGCCCTTTAGCTTCAATCACACTCTGACATCTTCGACTGCATGAGGAAATTAAATTTTAAATTTCTTGCTGGGTGATCTTATTCCATTCTTCCTGAAGGGCATTCCATAATTGCTCAGTTGTTTTAGGATTTCTGGCTTTCGAACGTTCTCCTAGAATATTCCATACAATTTCAATAGGATTGAGATATGGGCTTTGAGCAGGCCAATCCATAATAATACCTTTTCAGCCTTAAGGAAGTTCATGACCACCTTAGCCTTGTGACATGTGGCATTGTCCTGCATGAATATGTATGGTCGCTTAGTTGAATTTCTCAGCACAGGCAAGACATGATCTTTTACAAGTTGTTTATAAACTCCTGCATTTACCTTTCCATGTAATCGCACCAAAGGGCCCACACTATCTCCAGATATCATCCCCCAAACCATGACACTTCCTCCATCGAATTTAACACTAGTCTTAAGGCATTTAGGCGACAATTTTTCACCTACTTTTCTACGAACGTACCTTTTCCCATCTGATCCAAATAACATAAACTTAGATTCATCACTGAAATGAACCGTTTGGCATTTTTCTTGAGACCACAACACATGTTTGGTTGCAAAGGTAAGACGACACTTTTTATTCTTGGAGCTGATCAGTGGCTTCACTGCAGGTGCTCTTGCTTGTAGGTCATGTAAACGACGAGTAGACAGTTTTTCGAGATAAAGTTTTCTTCAATACAATGCTCATTTTCCGAGAAACAGCAGCAGCAGTTTTAAATCTGTCCATAGCACGATCTTCTCTCTTGGTCGTTTTTCTTGGCCTACCTGTAAACTTTCTTGCTTCACACGAACTACAATCATCGTAGACCTTAAGAATACCGTGAACAACACTTTTTGACTTGTTAACAATCTTTGCTATAGACATAATACTTAAATTATCCTTCTTTCGAAGCTTAATAATCCGATGACGAATTGGTTACGGAGTAAGTGGCATTATATCAACAAAGTACACTGCAAATATTCTTACTAATGTTTAGTAAACTAACCGTCACGTAAACGAATTCAAAACATTAGAGTTCGCCGGTTAAATATACTAAAACACGGAGTAAAAGCAACCGTTCTGATCATTTTGGCCGCCATGGGTTTTGCAGTAAATCACTAAATCATCCATAACTTTTGTATTATCCTCTCAAATTACACCAAAATCTCAGGCAATAACAAATAATATCGTATTTATTGTCTGTGAAAATTATAGAATATAAAACCACTTTGATGAAAAGTTGTATCGACTTTTCTGACGAAAACAATGCCGTTCTGAACATTTTGGCCGCCACTGTATGTAAGAAAGAAGATAATTTACACAAAATATTTATAAGACAGGCACTCTGTAAGAGTTATGTGTAAAAATATATAGATACTAAACGAGACAGTAAAGTGTATATGTGTAAAAGTAATTGTATGGCGTTGTAAAGATATAAAACTGTCTCTATATAATGAAGTAACACTATAAGAACGTAATAGTATAAATTACATATGAAAGTATAAATAAATTAATTCAAATTACATATGAAAGCCTGTACGTATATCACAGTAACCACATTAGAATATAGCTATTTAAGTCAGCAACTGTATCAGAAAGAAATCACATAAGAAAGTTTATATACTAAACAAAGACACTGTAGAAATGAGTTGCGACGTCACTGGCGCCAAGCTGTATCAACCATTGCCTTTCTCTTGGATAACATTGGTAGCGTGGAGAGGTGAGGCTGGTAAGCATGCGTGACTGCTGGTCTTCCATAAACAACCTTGCCCAGTCTTTTACCTCAGAGGGGAACTTTCTGGGTGCAAGTCGATGGTCATTCACGGCTGAAGTGGGTCTTCACCCTTATTAGCTATACGTGAAAGTAAATATGAGACTGCATTGGAAAGCAAACACCATAGGGTCCAGCTGATGTTGTGGTGTGGGGGCTTGTGTGCCTCAATGACCTTCAGAACCCTGCCAGTGGAGCGAAAGGTTTGGTAGGGCTTCTCATGATGGACAGATCAAAATATAAAGAACAGGCAATATGAATCACCATTCCCTAGTGGTAAAATGGGTTTACGTAGAGCAAACAATAGTACCTAGAAAAACTCGAAGCACCGACGACAATCCCAAACCCACAAGACCAGCCCAGAGTTGAGAGCTATGGAGAAAAGTTGTCGATGGCCAATTTTCCATAGGGAGTGAAGGGTTTAAGCATATAAGTACAGGAAAGTAACCATATGAGAATATATATATATATAACAAAATATTAAGGAATGACCCTGAGAAGGTCGTTCGACTCACTTGAAAAGGGAGTCGAACGACCTTCTCAGGGTCATTCCTTAATATTTTGTTGAATATAATATATAGTCTGTGACTATTTCTATTTTGTCACTTGACCGCTGGTGGGAGAAGATTTTTCTTGAATTTTTTGTTACCCTTATATTGATTTATATATATATATATATATATAATATGCAAAATGGAATAAGAACGCAAAGCATCCAGATAGACGATACAAAGAAAACAAGGACGGGTCATTCGGAGTTTACTTTCCTCGGTCGAGTTTCAGATTATCTTTACAATTTCGGCTGGTTATACTCGAGATTGCTCCAATCTGGCCAACCCCAAGGTAAAACTAAGCTAAGAGCACTAGGTTCCTTGGAAGGAAGCAGCGAGTGTATACGAAAAGAAGGACAGAAAAAAAACGGAGAATGTTACACAAATACAATTAACAGGACATAACAACAGGTGTCTTTCGACTAAGGACGAATTAAATTAAGCTGGCGTGTGTGGAAATAAAGCCTCACGGCAGGGATTCTACATATAACATAAACTACTTATTAGCACAGAGGCAGTGTTAATACCGAGAAGTAGTATTTATCCCCGCTTAAACGTGGATGTTCTGTTAAAACAAATTATACTGCAGTAGATACCATGAGAGAAATTCTCATATTGGCGTTTGGTGCAAAAAGCCCTCTTGTTTATAGCTTTAGCAAGGAGATCAATCCCCGTTACCTCCAATGCAGCGACCATCTGTTCACATGATTTCAACCTTCCGTGGTTTTATCAATGTTACACGCTTGACCGCTAGAGATAGCAGTGATTCATCACCCCGCTAACGATATATAAGAAAATCGTGATTAGCCAGTTACCTTGTTAAAAAAATATTTATTTGCGACAGAGGCACTCTTAATACTGAGAGGTAATACTTATCCCCACTTAAATGCGAATGTTCTGATAGAACAAACTTTACTGCGTTAGTTACTTTGAGAAAATCTCCCATACATTTACTGTATAAGAGATTTATATAATTAACGATATAGGAGAATAACGATGTAAAGAACGTTATAGACAAGTACGAAACTATAAAAAGAAATCTGTATTTTTAGAATGTAAGCAAATAAAACGTAACTGTGAAACAAGCTATGAGACGGGTGATATATAAAAATGTAACTACAATAGAAAGGAATAATGTAAGGAAGTATATGAGAAAGTAACTGTTTTACGACGTTAACTATACATAATACAGTAATTATATAAAACAGAGACTATATAATATAACTACTCTATAAGAAAATAATTATAATTAAAGTTATTATATAACATTCATTTTCTCTCTCTCTCACACACACACACACACACAAACACACACAAGCAACAAGCACTCTGTTGAAATTTTAAACCACAATAATCTCACACATTTGATCAGTCAGAAATCGAAAAATCTAAGTTATCCACGTGTGTTTCTTCTGGCTCTCTTTTCTTATCTCTTTTCCTCCTGTTTTGTTCCCTTTCAGTGACTTTTCTTTAAATCTGACGAAGGACTACATCCGAAACGTTATATTTTTTTTCTTTAACTTTTATTTTGTGACTTTTTTTCCTTCATTATGCATCAGTCTAAGGATATTAACTGCGAACGTCCCTTGGACTTTTGTTGTTTTTTTAGTATTTGACTTTTTTATTGTTAGTTGCATTCAAAAGCACTATTAAAGGAAATTAACTACTACAGAAACTAATGGTATATGAAAATAATTACATAAAAAACGAACAATATGAGAAGTGTAACAATATAAGAAAAGACAGCAAAGAAATATATAAGAAAAAACAATAAAGTGACCATGTGAGAAAGTAACTATATAGAACAGTAAGCACATTAGACAATAACTATGTAACGTATGGGCTGTATTATGCTGTAACTATATAAGTAAGTAATTACTTTAGGAAGTAACAATGTAAGAATGTATAGCTATGTAAATGGATATTCGGCGGATCCGATGACGAGTGCTCCACTTGTACGATGAATGGAAGTACGTGCATTAGCGTGCGTTTAATTCTCGGGGAGAGTCAGTGTGATTCGGTGCGACAAAGGTAGCCCTGGTTTTATCGTGGTTTTCTTATCTGTATTATTACATATATTGATGTAGCATGATTGTCTTCGTTGGTTTTGTAATTATGGCTGGGAAAATACTTAAAGATTTTTTGCATTTGGAAGTTTTGTGGCAGACAAAAAGAAGGAAACCATAACAAAATTTAATACAGGCGTAGGAGTGGCTGTGTGGTAAGTAGCTTGCTTACCAACCACATGGTTCCAGGTTCAGTCTCACTGCGTGGTACCTTGGGTAAGTGTCTTCTACTATAGCCTCGGGCCAACCAAAGCCTTGTGAGTGGATTTGGTAGACGGAAACTGAAAGAAGCCCGTCGTATATATATATGTATATATGTATGTGTGTGTTTGTTTGTGTGTCTGTGTTTGTCCCCCCAACATCACTTGACAGCTGATGCTGGTGTGTTTACGTCCCCGTAACTTAGCGGTTCGGTAAAAAGACACTGATAGAATAAGTACTAGGCTTACAAAGAATAAGTCATGGGGTCAATTTGCTCGACTAAAGGCGGTGCTCCTGCATGGCCACAGTCAAATGACTGAAACAAGTAAAAGAGTGGAAGGAAATAACAAACACATACCCATACATGTCATTTATCTTTTACTTGTTTCAGTCATTAGACTGCGGCCATGCTGGGGCACCGCCTTGGGGAATTTTAGCTGAAGTAATCAACCCCGGAACTTTTTTTTTTTTAAGCCTGGTACTTATTCTGTCGGTCTATTTTGCCGAGCCGCTAAGTTACGGATATGCAAACACACCCAACACCGGTTGTCAAGCAGTGGTGTGGGATAACACAGACACAAAGACACACTTACGCACATACACGCACGCGCGCGCACACACACACACATATATACGACAGGCTTCTTTCAGTTTCTGTCTACCAAATCTACTCACAAAGTTTTGGTCAGACCGAGGCTATAGTGCAAGACGCTTGCTCAAGGTGCCACGCAGTGGGACTGAACCCGGAACCGGGAAGCTAGCTTCTTATCACACAGCCACATTTCTCCTATATATGCATAAAACTATAAGAAATAATGTAATTAAAAAAGTAGTCACTATCAGAGAAGGCTGTTCTTTAAATTGAGAAGTATGAATTGAGAAGTATGAATCGCTCTCTGTCTTGTGTCGATATATCTAATTCTACCTGAATTTGTTCATCAGTTTGTAAACATGTAAACAGGTTTATCTCAGGACCATGACATGAAGACGACGGTGGAGAAGACCGATCAAGGCGGTGTCACCAGACATGCACAAGATGGGAGGTATAGCTCTAAAATCAGACATTTGTATTAATTCGTCGGAGAAAAACAACATATGAAATTACTAGTTAATTACCAGTTAAGTTCAGAAAAACAAAACATAAGTTAGAAATATTAAAATCTTAGTTATATTGAAAAATACTATAATACTAACTATATTTCGTATACTAAATAGTTATGTTTAGTATACTAAAATACTAGTTATGTTGAGAATACTAAAATACGGGTAAGCAGTAGAAATAATAAAATATTGGTTATATTTAGAAATACTACTAGTTAAGTTTTCTAAATTTATGGTGGCAGATGAGAGAGAGGGAGAGCGGAAGAAAGAGCGAAAGAGAATGAGTGACAGCGAGTAATCAAGGTCGAGTAAAACTTGAGGGTTTTAGAGGTGAAGTAAAGAGAGAGCGAAAGAGAGAGAGAGAGAGAGAGAGAGAGAGAGAGATGGGAAAGAGGGAGAGAAAGAGGATGTGAATAGGCGAAATATGAAGAAGTACGGAAGGAGAGTGAGGAGAAGTAAAAAGAGACGGAGGTTGGAAGGTGAGATTTTAAATACTTGTTGAGAGAGGAATGTTTAAGAACGGAGAAAATTAGGTAGGGTGAAGTAAAAAGAAATAGTTGAAGAAATGGAGAAATTAGAGAGATTGACTGTAAATAAAGGAAAGGAAAGAGATAAAGAAAGAACAAAAATAATAAGCAGAAAGAGGGCAGTGCAAAATAGCTTGATATCTATCTATCTATTATTTATATCTATTTCTCTCTTTATGTCCGTTTTTGTGTGTCTCAGTCTGTCCCGTCTGTCTCTTTCTCTGCACATATGTGTGTATATATATATATATATATATATATATATATATATATATATAATATATAATGTATGTGTGTTTGTATGTAAATATATGTGTGTGTGTGTGTATGCATGTTTGTATACACACGCGCGCGCAGACACTCAGTCTAACAGAAAGACAGACAGACCGGTAAGTAGGCAGGCATAGGTAGGTAGGTGGGTAGGTAGGTAGGTAGGTAGATAGATAGATAGATAGATAGATAGATAGATAGATAGATAGAGATAGATAGATAGATAGATAGATAGATAGATAGATAGATAGATGCTGGTTTTACATATTAGTCACGATCATGTAGGTCCATGATGAAAGGAGTTCCAGCTATAATCATCTCATCTTTTTAGGAGAATTTCGGTAAGCATTAATATAATGTGTACTTCCTAAATTTTACTCAGTAGAATATAATTTGATTGGAATTTGCTTGTTATTACTAGCATGTCGAGCATTTGCACAGAAGCGCCAACAGATGGATATAGTTGGATAGATAGATAGATAGATAGATAGATAGATAGATAGATAGATAGATAGATAGATAGATAGACAGACAGACAGGCAGGCAGGCAGGCAAACAGACAGACAGACAGACAGACAGATAGATAGATAGATAGATAGATAGATAGATAGATAGATAGATAGATAGATAGACAGACAGACAGACAGACAGATAGATAGATAGATAGATAGATAGATAGATAGATAGATAGATAGATAGATAGATAGATAGATAGATAGATAGATAGATAGACTGGTTGATTGATTGATTAACTGGTTGATAGATAGACAAGGCAGAAAGAAGTGCAACGGATTGGGAGTGGAGTAGAGAGCAAGAGGTCGAGTAAACACTGAAAAAGAAAACTGTAAGAATACAATGAAAAAATAGAAGTAAAAGAAAGACGGGTTAAGATAAAGAGACACAGAAATCGAGTGAGAGAGAGAGAGAGAGAGAGTGAGAGAGTGAGAGAGAGACAGACAGAGATAAATAATACAAATAGTCAGAGAGGGAGAGCGAGAGAGTGATAAAGAAACAGATAGACACAGACAGAAATATAAAGAGAGTAATCCTAGCGAAAGAGAGGAGGTATCTTAATATTAGAGACCATGGAAGATAGATAGATAGATAGATAGAGAGAGAGAGAGAGAGAGAGAGGGAGAGAGAACAGGAGAGACCGAACATTTGTTAAAGAGACAAAAAAGAGTGAGAGAAGGAATTAATATAAGAGAGAGAGAGAGAAGGCCAGTGCAGTTATGAGGCAGAGAGTGAGAGAGAAGTAATAGTAGGCAGCATATGAAATAGAATGAGTAGTAGGTATGAGAGAGAAAAGAGAAAGAGGGTAAGAAAGATAAATAGATAGGTAGATAGAGTGATGGATATATAGACAGAGTAGGTGAAAGAAATAACAGCAGAACGACTGTATCTGCTGCGTGTGTGACTTAAGTGTGGCGGGAGGGATAAAGTACCGATATAAGCAGCCGACAACATTGTCGGTTTGGAGATGTTACAAACTGTATGGGAGATTTTTATTCTGCATGTCTTATTTCGGATTGCGTTAGCGACCAAATTACGCAATATATTAGCTTATTAGTTAATCACTTTGATTGAGTTTCATCCTTTATACAAGGTAAAGAAAATTCATTAAAATAAATTTTTATGCGCACGTAGACACACACATTTACATACATACATACACACCTCACATCTCACATATATGTGCACATACACATACACACACACACACATACACATACATATATATATATATTATAGCAACATCTGATCCCAGAAAAATATATATTTATACGTATACCTATATTTTTTTAATCAAATTTATACATTTTTGAATT
>NC_043008.1:32711044-32721044 GCF_006345805.1 Octopus sinensis
AATGAATCTCAAAATCGGATTCAGTATGAACACATATGTGCGCGCGGTGCGTGTGTGTGTGTGTGTGTGTGTGTGTGTGTGTGTGTGTGTGTGCGTGTGTGGAGTGTGTGTGTGTGTGTACGTATGTATGTGTGTGTGCGTATAGGTGCAGGAGTGGCTGTGTGGCAAGAAGCTTGCTTCCCGACAACGTAGTTCCGGATTCAGTCCCATTGCGTGTCACCTTGGGCAAGTGTCTTCTATTATAGGCTCCGGCTGACCAAAGCTTGTGAGTGGATTTGATAGACGGAAACTGAAAGAAGCCTGTTGTGGGTATATATATATATATATATATATATATATATATATATATATAACAGTTGCTTTATGGTTAGCTTGCAGAAGGGAAACGCTATCGGTATAAACCTGAAAAAAGGTTTAAGGAAAGCATAAGGACTACTATGAAGTCACAGGAAATGGTTCCAGAAGATATAGAAACCCTTGCTTCGGATCGAGTTGGATGGCGAACAAAGGTGTGGAGTGGAGTAAAAGCATTTGAAGAGGCCAGGATAACGCACGTAAGACTCAAAAGAGATCTAAGGAAGAGTGTACCGATCGAGAAGGTGATGATTCCGTCTCTTTCATTTCTGATTTCAAATCATGCCGCGGGTTTTCATAGGTGATTAATGCAATCGCTTACTCTCTTAAATACCACAACTCTCAGGTCATTTGATGTGTACATTAAACATTCAGCCTTGCTCTCCAATGGTCTAATTTGGTTGCTGATTTAGAGAAACAATCTCATTGGTTTGTTTCGCTCAAAGTAATGTTGTATGTCATAAAAATCCTTTTCATTATAAGCACAAGGCCTGAAATTTGGAGAAAGGGAGTTGGTTCGTTACACTGACTCCAATACTTCGCTGGAAGATATTTTATCAACCTCGAAAGGATAAAATGCGATGTTGACCTCGGTGGCATTTGAACTCAGAACTTAAAGCCGAAATAAATGCTGCTAAATATTTTATCCGGTGTGTTAACAACCATTTTGCCAGCTCATCCCTTGTTGTATGCAATAAGGATACACATTAAGCTATCGCTATAACCCTTGTTTACCTGTCGATATGCTACGAACAACACAGAGGGCAGTCAGCGAATCATAGTTTTGCTGATCGACTTGTTTTTCTCTTGACTTAACAACATTGACGATTTAACGATAGTGATGGCTTCCAAGTACCGAAGTGGAATTGGCGAGGTGCTCATGCGCGGTAGAGAACACTGCTCGGCTGATTCAAACGTGTTGTACCTCTCACTTGCAACATTATTAACGCCCGCATGCACGCCCGCACGCACACACAGACGCACCCACACACACATACACAGTTAAACGAAGATATGCATGCTTGAAATGATAAACTGGAAATAAGTTTTGATTAATTGAAATTGTAACACTAATCACAATAATCATTAGTGCTTGTGAAAGTTTTTCTTAAGAGGAGCAAGGGAGAGAAATCACGAAATTTCAAACGTAAGAAAATTAAATGATGATATATAGGGACACGAGAGTAATTCTGATCTTCAGAACCTGTCATGACAATTCCTGATATGTTTCGGACTTATTAGATCTCCTTAGCAAAACAAATTTTTGTTATGTTCCCAGGAAGCCTAACAATAATAACTGGAGCGAGAATAACATTCATTATGCAAATTAAAATATGACAGTCGAAAATTTCTAAACAGTACCGTCTCTTGAAGAGCATTAGAACAAACATATAATATCAAACTTAAATAAACACATACACAGACACGCACACACGCACACACACACACACATACACACACGCACACACATACACACAGATATAAAATCGATATAGTTTGCAACACATCCCCAAGTTCCTCGAAACTTATACGCTTGAAACCGTTTAAGTTAATCGATTCTAATCTAAATAAATCTCCATAGACTTTCTCTGTGCCTTTTCAACTTCATTTACTTTTCCTATAGTACTACTGGTATGGATTAGTAGTGATATATATATATATATATATATATAAACCTTTAATCCATTATCGTTCGCCCGTCAAAATATATTTTGTTTTGCCAATGGCTCTTCGGGAACTCTTTGAGTTCAAAAAGGATGAATATAGCTTTTTGAGACACACACATATTTATATGTGTGTGTGTATGTGTGCATTTATGTATGTATCTGCGTGAAATCTTTGACAAATGTCTTCAATACAGTCGGGCCTTCTAATACCTTGTGACGGAATTTAGTAGACGGAAATTGCGTAGAAGCCCGGCGTATATGTGTCTGTTTATTTGTCCACCCACCCCTTACCGCTTGATCTAATAATCCTAACCCTAACCCTTGTCGACAGTGTTTCTTTTTTCACGTTTCCATAACTTAACGGTTCAACAAAGGATACCGATCGAATTAGCACCTAACTAAAAAAAATCTGAATACTGCGGTCGATTTGTTCGACTAAAACTCTCAGGATGGTGTCCCAGCATGGCCGCACACTAAAACAACTAAAAGATAAAAGAAAAATAAATTTAGGATGCGTTCTAGGAGGAACATGAGGAAAAGAGATGCCCATTATTTTCTTCAAACATCCCAGACTAGCTGGAGAGATGCGGCTGAGGTTCAGTTTGTATATCTACAGGTAGAGTAACGTTACGCGACAGGGTGTGTAGCTCGGAGATCAGGTTGGGTGGCTACTTCAGCATACTGAGAGGCCACAACTCCACTATTACGGACAGGTGGTTGGAATATCTCAGGAAAGAAACGCAAGACAGCTTCTTCAAGACGAGCCAACCGACAGGAAAACTAGGAGTTGACCAAGACTCAAATTTTTTGATAATACCAATAATTTCAGTTGGTCATGTTGGGAAATCCAGGAGGAAAATGTATTGCTTCTGATTGGACCCTCTAGAGGAGGTGCCTGAGCCTGCTACCCTACGACAAACCCAGGAATAGTGGGCGGCGAAAATGAATTGATGAATGTCTAGAGATAAAAAAAAGTGGGCGGTTATTCGAGACGGTTGACAGATTGGGAAATCAAACTGAGAAGAGATTTTACTGTACGACGCAGGGATGGGGTTAAACACAGAAAGTGTGGCGGGAAGTGAAGAGACCTGTTTGGTCATGTGGGCTGTGATATCGAGGTAGAGAGGTGGGGTTACGGCGAATTTTCTGAAAATCAGATACCGTTGTTGAAACGATAGAAGAAAGAACAACAAAGTTCGCGTCAGTTCTGTGAGCTTTCTATGAAAGTATGTACATATTTCTGTGGGTATGTTTTTTGAATTTGTATACGGTGTGTATGAATGTATGTTGCCAAGAATCTCGTATATACACATAATACACAGATATACATAAACATACATAAATGTATACACTTACATACATACGTACGTACATACATACATACATACATACATACATACATACCATACATATATATATATATATATATATATATATATATATATATATATATATATATATATATATATCCCTGTAGAAAGGGTAATTACGACAATCTCACTAATTAACTTGGCTATACTTAATGCGAATGTACGTTTAACAGATTGTTAAAAAACGATACCAACATTACTGTATATGGATCAACCAATTAACGAAATATCAACAAGTTAATTGATAATAATATTAAGCATACTGTAAATTTAAGTCTAGTACAACTAGTCATAGATTTATCGCAGAGAGTAAAAAATAATTCATATTGATTTATGTGTGTATTTGAGTGTTTGTGTGAATGTGTGTATGTATATATATATATATAATATATATATATATATTATATATATATATATTATATATATATATGTATGTATATATATATATGCAGAGAAACGCTATCCAAATTTCTCGTTGTTGATTAGGTCTTGGGTCTTAGATTGAATCTTGAGGACTAATCAATTTATCTAGCCGCCTCGTAAAGGTGACTTAACATTAGTTATATTGTTCAATCTGTTCTTCATATTTCAATCATTTAAAGATGCTTTTCGGTTGTAATTATAGGCTTGTAAAACCTTGGAATGAATATGGAAATGGGTTTACTGTAATAACGGTACACCCATTATTTACCAACCATTTCGACACTTTGTTGATCGGTATAGCACAGTCGTTTTTGATTTGTATTCATGAGTATGAGACAAAAATCAATAATCACATGAGAAACATCAAAGAAATAGGCTAAGTCAAGAGGTTAAGTAAAGCTCAGAGCAAATAGTTTTCTCTTATATGTCCGTGTGAATCTTTGTGTCTGTGTGTGTGAATTATAATAATTGAGTGTGAGTGCATGTGTGTGTTATCGTGTGTGTGTGTGTGTGTTATCGTGTGTGTGTGTGTGTGTGGTGTGTGTGTTATGTGTGTGTGTGTATGTGTGTGTTATCGTGTGTGTGTGTGTGTATGTGTGTGTGTGCGTGTGTGTTGTCTCGTCCTTTTGTATGTGTTGGACTAAAAGTTCGTTCATAATCCCCGACGATAGTATGTGTAATGATGTAACTAGAGTGTGTGTCAACGGGGCAGACCTAGAGTTCCCCCAAGCCCATGCAGACTTATTCGGCAGATCCAAAAGTGTTCGCCCCATAAAAGTGTCATCCGAAGTGGACGTGCTCCTCCCCTCCCCAACCCACAGCTACGCTATTTTGAATATAACTTAAATGAAATTAGGTAACTATTTCAATCTAATTGTACGTTGCATAGACGGTAACTGGTGTTAGTTCAAAGCAAGCGTAGGAGATTCTTGATTTCTTCGTGATCAATTCTGATCGAACAGATCAATGTTTAAATTTGTTCAAGTTGGAATCGGTTTGTCTTTTTGTCTCGTATGAACTTGATTGACTAATATATCGCTTATTTAAGACAATAGCGAGTGATACGAAGACGCTTTAGCTGATGTGTATATATATATATATATATATATATATATATATATAGCAGACCGAGCAGTACAGTAGAACATTCCTCGTTGAACACGGAAGTCAAGACGACATACGCTGACTTGCATGGGGTAAATATTGCTGGTCGGTGATACACCTTCAGAATCAATTCTATCACCTTTACTTTCTCTGTCTCTGTCTGTCTATCTGTCTGACTCTCTCTCCCTCTCCCTCTCCAAGTGTTTTTGTTACAAATGTCGTTATACTTCTATAAGTTTTGAGAATACACACACACACGCACACGCCACAGCACACACACTTAAATATATATATATATATATATATAATATATATATATATATATATATATATATATATATGTATGTATGTAGTGTATGATGTATGTATGTATGTATGTGTGTGTGTATGTATACACACACATATATATATATATACATATACATATATGTATATATATGTGACCGCGTGTATATCGTTGGCGATATTTTTACTCCGCCTTCCCTTCCTTGGATCTTTTTTTTCTATGTTTCTGACGAAGAGCTCCGCTCGAAACGTTAAATCCTCCTTCTTTCTTTCCATTCCTGAGCGTCCAATAACACTATACTTGTTCCACGTCCTCGCGTTGTTGTGTTTTTTCTTTGTGTTTCCATGTTTGGATTAACTATATATAGATATGAATATATATATATATATATATATATATATATATATATATATATATATATATATATATATATATATATATGTATATATATACATACATATATATATATATAGTTATTCAGCGATACATGTGAGTACGTGCAGAAGGATAAAACGACACCAGCAAGTAGTAATAAATATTGAATCTTTGCTGGATATATTTTTTAAAAATCATAATTGTAATATCCCTTTTAGATATGTTAATATTTTCATATTTAATGCCAGCCGGTTTACATTCTTAGAGCTTTCAATGACAATGAATATTTTGATATTTTGTGTGTCTTTAAAACACGTTACAGTTTGCTGCGCTGACTTCCATTATTAATCGTAACATTTAATGCAACTTATATTTCTTTATAGTTGTTTTTGTTGGGTTTATCTGTTGTTGCTCCGTGATTGAATCTGAGCATTTATAAATTTGAATTTTTTTTTTTTACATTAAGCCGATTCATTCCCGTAAATGTATCTCAATGTCAACTCAATGGAATGTTTCCAGTTTTCTCATTATTAATTTGTTTTCTGTATATAGTTAGTTTTTTTTTTAGTTTTTTACCTTGGATTAAATTATGAGAGTTGCAAATAAAGCATACTTTTACGTTTAAAGTTTGTCTATCCTCAATCTATAACTGAGCGTTTACTAAAATATAGACGTGTACAATTTGGGATTCCGCATGTTGTGATAGTGGGGTTGTAATCTTGTTTATGAAACTTTTCCCCAGTTAGTATATTTTCCAATGTCTTGAGGTACCTTTTTATTTTGGAATTTTGTTGATGTTTTAAGACATTTTTTTTTTTCATATTTTGATCTTCATACAAAATAGATAAGTTTTTATAAATATTATCAAAGATTTAAACATTTCTAGTATTAAATGTTGAGACATGGTAGAAATATTTTCTTGGTTTTACTGTTCACTTTCCTTAGATCGTCAATATTGTTTTCACTCTCTATATTCCATTTGTAATTAAACTTAGTGGAAGAACTGATCTTTTAATAAGCATGTTTTTCAAGTCATCTAACTTTCGATCACATTTTGTAGGAATCGATTAATTGTGCAAATTCATTTTGAAATTCTGAATGAAATGTTCGTTTTTGTATATTTAGAATGACAGACTGTGAAGAAAAGATACTGTTTGAAATCAGTGAACTTGAAATTCACTGTAAATTTAATATTATGATTGATACTGTTCGCAAAGTTTTCAAATTTCATAGGTTTAACAAGGTTATCCTGTCATAAAATGAAACAGTTGTCTAGATATATTTCCAGTTGTCTTTTGAATATATGAGAAGTGATATGTAACATAGATCATAAATATAATATTATTGCACAACACATACATACAAACATTCACACGCACACACACATTTTATTGTGCTAAAATTTGAAACCAATTATATGTATGCATGCATATATATATATATATATATATATATATATATATATATATATATATATATATATATATATATATATATATATACATACATATATATGTTTTGTGTGTGTAAACATACACGCATATGTAAATGTATATATATTATATATATATATCTATATATATATATTGTATAAACATCCTGGCAAACAGTTAATTAACCGTTAGCACAATGCTTCAAGTTTGACATAACACGCAAAACGTCTCTGATCTTTCGGATCACTTTCATTTTCATTAAAGACATCTGAAAGATCATACAGGCCGTGCGTATGTGTCGAACTTCAACTATTATACCGGTGCTTCATTAACTGTCTGCCAAACATATATACAGAGCAAAGAACTATGGGGAGCTCTGTTTTGCACTTGGTAGTACAAGTAACGTATACATATACATACATACATACACACACACACACACACACACACACATACACACACACATACACACACTCACACACTTACACACAAAATTTTAACGAAGAATGGCGAAGAATGGGCGAAGGGGGAAATAAGTGGTTGTAAGGAGAATTTGATAGAAAAAGAGAAGACGATAATAAATAAAGGGAGAAGAATCTTATTACATTTAGTTCCCACGCAACCAATTGTCAACCTTATTCTCGTAAAACTAAAAACACAAAAATATAAAAAGTATTAAAATATATGTTATTCTGCTGAGAGGTATTGAACAACTCTTCATTTCAATGTTTGACTGTTTTTATATAAATTGCACATACACATGCAAGCATGCTCATACACGCACACATACACTCGCTCCCAACACACAAACATGCCCACATTTGCACACACACAACACACACACACACACATACACGCACACACACATATATATGTATATATGGGATTATTTGTAAACACAACACCTAAGAACCTAACGGTATATCTTTTCTACCTCTCTCATAAATTTTTTCCTAATACAATGATTTGATTAATGTAATTTAATCTTTAGGCAAAATTGAAACAGCTGTAAAAGAAAATGTTGGAATTTTGCAGTTAATAAATTATATTAATGCTACATATCCATTTTCTAAATTTTATTTTATATATACATGATTGACCGCTAGCTCCAAAAGTTCTTTTTTATTCTTTCTTTGTTCATTTCCTCGTGTTCCTTTCTGCTGAAGAGCGTAGACTCAAAACGTAAAAGATATTCTCACCTTCCTGAGCGTTAAACTAATACATCTGTTTGTTGTTTATACACCTGTCTTCGTCTTTTGTTTTTCTGTAAATTTCAACTATATTTAGAGAGAGGGGGAGAAAGAAAAAGAGAGAGAGATACATACATAATATATATATAAATATATATATATGTGTGTGTGTGTGTGTACATATATATATATACATATATATACATATATGTCATTTTATATTTTTAATTTTGCACTTGTGCATTGTTTGTTCTTGATTTTGTCGGCTACACAATATAGTAGGGTCAGCTGACCACCGTCTGTGAGATAAAACAGTACCATGGCGCAATTCAGTCTGCCAAAATTTGGAAACGACATACTGTACTGCTTGGCAACAGCGCCGGAATCTCCAATACGAACATTTCAGAGGGGTTTTTTTCAGAGTTTTTTCTTTTTTTTGCTCAAGAACACAACGCGCTGATCAGTGCGGGAATCGAACTCAGTATCTAGTGACCGTGAATGCAACACTCTAACCATCAGGCGATACGCCTCCACACACATACACCGAAACACAAATATACACTTAAGATAGATAGATAGATAGATAGATAGATAGATAGATAGATAGATAGATAGATAGATAGATAGATAGATACATAGATACATACATACATACATACATACATACATACATACAAACATACGAGGGGCGTTCAATAAGTAATGCCCCTGACCCACTTCCCATAGCAGTAGAGCAACGAAACTTGGCACAGTTATTAGTCTTTTTCTACATAGGAACCACCCAGAGTTACGCATTTCTCCCATTGTTTGATGCAGCTCTGGAGACCGTTTTTATAGAAGACCCCAGCTTGGTCCTCCAACCTGAACGCGACTTCAGAAATCAAGGCTGCATCATCTGGGAAACGCTTTCTTTTCAAAAACAACTTCATGACTGGGAAGAGGTGAAAATCAGAGGGTGCAAGGTCAGGAAAGTAGGGGGATTGGAGAGGAGTTCATAGCCATACGCCTGTGCTTCTGATCTGGCGACAAGCGAGTTGTGGACCGGAGCGTTGTCCTGCAGGAGGAGGATGCCTTTGCTGATCTTGCCCCGCCTCTTGATTTTGATAACTTCTCTTAATTTCCTCAAAAGTGAAGCATAATAGGCTCCTGCAATTGTGGTACCCTTTGCCAGGAAATCTGTCATCACTACTCCGTCCTGGTCCCAGAAGACTGTGAGCATGACCTTACCAGCGGAGGGCTGCACCCTTGCCTTCTTTGGAGGCGGTGAGTCACGGTGCTTCCACTACATTGACTGGGCTTTGGTCTCTGGATCATCGTGATGGACCCAGTTTTCATCATGTGTAATCAGTCTTTTGAAAAATTTTGATTCATCTTCTTGGCACATCTCCAAATTCACCCTCGAGCACTCGACGCGTTCTTGCTTCTGGAAAGGCGTGAGCAACCTGGGAATCCATCTGGCAGATACCTTTTGCATATGCAAATGGTCATGAATGATAGTTTCCACAGACCCGGTACTAATCTTGACCTCATGGGTTATTTGGCGAATAGTTATGCATCGATCTTCCAAAATGGCAGCCTCAACTTGACGGACAGATGCCTCATCAATGGCAAAAGGGGGCGACCAGATCTGGGAGCTGTTTCCGCAGAGTTTCGACCATGTTTGAATTCACGATGCCAGCGTTTTACAAGGTCATATGATGGGGCATCATCACCATAAGTTACTTTCATTTCATCAAAAGTCTCCCGTGGTGTGCGTCCTTTCAAATACAAAAACCGGATCACTGCTCGACACTCAACA
>NC_043008.1:32728544-32756044 GCF_006345805.1 Octopus sinensis
TACACGCACATGTATGTGTTTGAGAATTTTTTCGTATAAGCTCATATTCGAATAACTGTGCTACCCTCTGGTCTTCGTATTCCAGCATTTCGAACTGAACCACTCTTATAGATCCATGGTGTGATATTTTCCTCCTTTAGTTGTTCTAATGAAAGATATTCTCGTATTATTAGTTATTTTTTTACATGTGCTCTCTCTTGCTCGCTCCCGTTGAACGGACAATACATATTGCTTGACTAACCTGGCAATTGAACTCACATCCACTACCTAGGCACTTAACCAGTCATCAAATCCACAATCCCGTTGTGAAGACCAGTGCTGTTGTGCCGCTGTACAGTTAGACACTAGCAATTTTTTTTTATAGTCGTGGGTTTAATTTTCTATCTTTTGTAACTGATTTTGTAGCCGGTTTTACCTTCCAATATTTTTCGTATCCATTATCTTGCCAACGCTATCAATTATCCGTGCCCTCTTTATTGTCGCAAGACGCTGGAATAATACTATATGTGTTTGCAGCTATTAACCTATGACTTCCTACTCCTGTTATCGAGGATGAG
Organism: Octopus sinensis; assembly: GCF_006345805.1. Classification (NCBI taxonomy): domain Eukaryota; kingdom Metazoa; phylum Mollusca; class Cephalopoda; order Octopoda; family Octopodidae; genus Octopus; species Octopus sinensis. The sequence continues at coordinate 32,729,102 of NC_043008.1, forward strand.
GCGATTTGTTTTGCTATCTTCTGAGTTACAACCAGTTATATGACCAGTGCTCTGGAAATGGTTGTTTTTGTGGGCCGTTCTTGTTATTACTGCTTGTACTGTTGCTTTTTTTCCTATTTCCTCTACTTTTCTATGTCTTCTAGGCACTCTTGTAACGGCTAGATCTCATGCTAAGCGACATTAGCTTGAATGCGTTTTTCTGCACTCGCGGTGGTATACAGCTCCGTAGTAGCTGTGTGGCCTTCAAGGGTCATTCAGATTTACACATGTTTGCAGGTACTGTCCGAACCCAAGATGTTTATAATCGTCTCTATATTCCCTAAATGCCTTTATTATGTTATAAAGATAATGATAAATCAGGGATCAACGCCACTACCAACATTTCTCACCTTGACCGCTCTATGATGTCATCTTATGTATAGTAGCACCAGTTTGCTGACAGGTGTTTTTAAGAATTAGTTCTACCTGTTTTCTCGTTTCATCCTCAAATTTGATTACGAAGTATACTTTCTCATTTACCCTCCCTCGGTCAATAGCTGAAATATTGTCTTTCACACATCACATAGGGCTTTTTTAACAGTTTTCTCGGGATAATTGGAAATTCTATCACTTTCTTTGCGAAGCAGAGAAAAATCACGTTCAACCTTACCTATTCTAGGGTAAATTGGACAGTCTGAAAACCACCATTTTCGTGATATATTTCTGCCCCGTTGATTTTTTCCAGAATCTAATATTAGCTCTTATTAGCAGTCTATATTATGTGTACATTCCACATAGTCGAAGACCATCTCGTCCTTAATCCGCACTTCATCATCCTTTCGTCTTCTTGTATATCATTCAAACATCAGTCAATCTCTCGTTGGCTGTACGAGGAACTATACAACGAACACATTTTCGTGGATGGGGAAAGGAAAATATTTTCTTATTTTAGTTCACTGTTTCTGGCAGTTTGCTACTTTTATCCATCTTCCATTTCTTCACCAATGTTACACCACTCCAGAAACAATAGCACCTCTCGAGATGATGAGGCGCTATTGGTATGAGTCAGCGGGTGAATACTCGGTCTTAGGATCCTGGCACCAAAAACGGACAATTTCTTGTAATACTAGGATATGACTTCAGTGTTACGAGTGGTGGTGTGCTGACACATTAGTATCTGGGATCTGCAGTTGTCATTTCTAATTCTGCAGTTGTCAATGACAACTAATGAAACCTGAGGAAATTCCAGTTCATGAATGATTTTTTTTTCTGTATTGATGCCTAAATATAAAGAGCTTCTTAACTTTAGCTCTATAATCTTAAAAGATATTTCGTTTTCGAAATCCGTTCAATAATTTAAGGTTGCTATGGACGTGTAATACTCAAGCACATACATCGTGACAGTCAGAATAATATTGTAGATAATAATGAATTATATATCCATCCTTGAAAATGTTCGGGACAGTGTGACTTGTCTAAGTTCCACTAAATTTTAGTTTTCTAAATCAATATTTTGATAACCACGTGATTCTACGCTCGAAAATGAATTTATCGTTTTATTTGTATCAATATTTTGATAAATGTTTTTTCACAAATTTACTAGATTTCAATTTTCTATGGATCAAACGCAATGTTTACAATATGTTAGTAGTTTTCCCACGACTGACGAACTCTCTACTTCCCTCTGCCTCTTATTTAATCAGTAACAACAAACAGTGTTATTGTGCTAAGTAGTTATTCACATTAGTCATATTCATATTATTATTATTTTTATTATTCATATTCTTCTTCTTCTTCTTCTTCTTCTTCTTCTTCTTCTTCTTCTTCTTCTTCTTCTTATTATTATTATTATATTATTATTATATTATTATTATTATTATTATTATTATTATTATTATTATTATTATTATCATTATTATTTTGAAGTTGTAATTTTGATAAGAAGGGGTGGTTAGTTAGTCTTTTCTTCTGTTGTTTTGTTTAGTTATGTTTTTTAAAAATAAATCATATCCCGTTGCCATTCTGATGTGTGAATATCTAATACACTTAAAGACATATTCTGATATGTTGAGTATATTTTAACTCTAATATCTATACAAATATCAACAAGTTCTTATCTCTACCTCTGTGTGTCTATCTCTCTCTCTCCCCCACTCTTCATCTGCATGTCTGTCGACATATATATATATATAATTTAAACAGAAATCTTTGAGATATATCCCTGTGTCAGTTATATGTGTGAGTGTGTGTAGTTATGTGCGGTTGTGTGTGTGTGTGTATGTGTGTGTGTGTGTTCAACCAAGAAGAAAATGGTTTCATTTTTTACAAAGTCGATAATTTGCGCTTCTCAACTGCCATAAATTGCAGTTATAAACAGCTTTGCAGCTATACTCTATTATACTGTCGGTTTGCTTCCTTCACTGTTCTGTTGCTATCAAATATATCTTAAAAAATAAAGTGGAGTTGGCATTAGTCCTTTATGTGAACGAATGTGTATGTTGTGTATATCGTGCTTTAAAAGAGTTTCCAGAGAAGCTTATATGAATCTTTTTGTGTGAAATCGACTGTTTTTCCGTTGGGTCTGTATACCACCCCATTTTATTGGCGTAATCTCTTAGAGGGGAAATTAGTTGTATTTCTACAATAACATTGAAGTTACGTCCCCTCTGTATTTATATATTTTTGTTGTAGCTGAACATCTGTGACCTACCTTAAAACTCAATATGTTCGAGTATTGCCTCACAAATGCGACAGCTAGCCAAAGGTCGATGTCACAGCTAATGTTCTGACTGATATTTGTATTGTCATTACTTACATATCGCAGTACGAGTATCTGCGCTGTTATGTAGCACACTAATTTGGTCTTTAGTTCACGCTCCATCTTAAAAACTAAGAAAGACACTCCTTTAAGCTCTCTTCATTGGTTGATTGAAATCATTATCTTTCAACATATCGGCTAGGGATTACTTTGAAGGTTCTGTCGTTTGCGAAATCACAGCTAAGTTACTTTCTTCGTCTCTAGTTCTTGGTTAAAAGTTCCAGTGCTGGAAATATTTGTTTTGGTTCAGTATTTATGCCATGCTATGTTTCTCTTTTAGTCTACCCATTTAAGAAAATTCGTATTAAAAGAATTTTTATTCTGCCTCTATATTTTTTGCAAATTGAAAATGTGGTTTTAATCTTGTTTAGATGTCTTTTGTTAAACTGTTTTACTACTGAAATTTTGGAGTTGTACGTTTTATGCCTGACGGAGAAAACACGTTGTTTTGGGTATCTTAAGTCTTTCGCTCTCAGAAATATAATCCTACCTCTCAATGAATAAAGTTCGCGCCAAAATCCATTCATTTTAGCATATAAACCGATAGTTATTGAAATATTAAAAAACAAAAAAAAAAGGAGTGAACAACATCTTTTCTCCTCGATTCAATAATAATGCTTTCAAATTTTGGCACAAGGCCAGCAATTTCGGAGGAAAAAGTAAGTCGATTATATCGGACCCAGTATTCAACTGGTACTCATTTTATCGAATCGGAAAGGATGAAAGCTAAGTCGATTTTGTCACAATTGGAACTCAGAACGTTAAAACTGTCAAGATACCGCTTAGCATTTAACCCGGCGAGTTAACGATTCCGCAATCTCACCGGAATAATAATAATAATATAATAATAATAATAATAATAATAATGCATGTGACTACATATTTTGAGATAGAATGAATAGCTAATTATGTCGACTAACGAAAACCGAAATCTACTGATTCCCCTATTTAATCTTCGATGTTATATTTTTAAAATGTGTTAATATTTTGTATGTTTAAACAGCGTAGTGTATACGAAGACAATCGAATAGTTATAGCATTTGTGCCCGGCGTCACTTTATTTTTAGTCCCCAGTCAAAAGAGATTCAGTTGTAATCATTTCTTCTTTTATTTTTTCAACAGTTTCTAAGACAATATTATCCAAGATTTATTTATTTATTTTATTTCTTTAGCACTGTGGTTTCTTCATTAGCCCTGTCGCCATTTTGTAATATTCTGAGCGTTTGGAGACACAATATTCTTTGGCTTTCGTTTCTTTCTTTTTTTTTATTTTTGTATTAATTTTCAAATATTTCATATCTTCAATTCCATTCCAACTTTACGATGTTCCATCATTTCTATTTTCTACAGTTATCATTTGAATTTCTAAAGATTTTTCACATTTTTTCATTGAAGATTCTTTGGCCTTGTATCAGATTATAATTCTTATTGTTATTGTCATTGTTGTTATTATTGTTATTGTTCATATTATTATTTACCATCACCATCTTCATCATCATCATTAACGTCATCATCATCATCATCATCAGTAGTAGTAGTAGTAGTAGTAGTAGTAGTAGTAGTAGTAGTAGTAGTAGTTGTTGTTGTTGTTTCTTCGTCCGTCATCAGTATCATTCTCATTCTATTTTATGTAAATTCCCATACTTAATATCTGTTTTCGTAACGTTCTCCTTATCCGTCACCCTTGTAATAAACAAGAAAAATCACTATTATTATTATTGTTGCTGTTGTTGTTGTTGTTGTTGTTGTTGTTGTTGTTGTTGTTCTTGTTCTTGTTCTTGTTCTTGTTGTTTATTCAAGTTATTATTATTATCTGGGCAAAAAATATCGGAAGAGTAAATTAACAATTGTCACAAAGCTACTACTGATGGTGTCGGTGTCAGCAGTGGTAGTTATATGTTGGCGCTATATAACAACACCATAGCTGTCGTGTTATTATATCCGTTGTTGTGCACGGATGCATGACCTAGTGGTTATGGTGTCTCACTCACGGTCGTGAGATCGTGGTTTCAATCCCTTGACCGAGTAGTACGTTGGGTTCTTGAGCAAGACACTTCATCTCACGTTGCTCTGCGACCATTTCGACGACGCCCAACTACTGTGTTCAAGCAACGCCGATTTGACAGAAGAATTGAACACATGGATTTGATCACTATAAATAAGTCGTTTGTGCAGGTTGTTCAGCAACAATAGAAGAGACTACCATCATCATCATCATCATCATCATCATCATCATCATCACCATCATCATCATCCATCATCATCATCATCATCATCATCACCATCATCATCATCATCATCATCATCATCATCATCATCATCACCATCATCACCATCATCATCATCATCATCATCATCATCATCATCATCATCATCATCATCATCATCACCATCATATCATCATCACCATCATCATCATCATCACCATCATCATCATCATCATCATCATCATCATCATCATCATCATCATCATCATCATCATCACCATCATCATCATCATCATCATCATCATCATCATCATCACCATATCATCATCATCATCATCATCATCATCATCATCATCATCATCATCATCTCATCATCATCATCATCATCATCATCATCATCATCATCATCACCATCATCATCACATCATCATCATCATCCATCATCATCACAATCATCATCATCAATCATCATCATCATCATCATCATCATCATCATCATCCATCATCATCATCATCACCATCATCATCATCATCGTTGTGTTTTAGGCCGGGCGAATCCTGATGCAGAACAAAATTATGATCAAAAGGAACAAAGGCGTTCTAGACATGGACAGTACGTCTTATGCCTTTTCAAACATTGCATCAGGAACTGCATTATGTAAATCATTCGGTTTTTTGCTTTGTAAAAGATGTAAATTTCAAGATTTGGCCGCTATTTCTAGCACACTACAGGACCACGTAAAGGCTTGTTTAGTTCTGTTACTGATGATGGTGATCGAGATGGTAAAAATGATAGACATTGCTATGTTTCTCGTTGTTATGATGATGGTAATAGTGATATTGATGTCGATGATGATGGTGATGGTAGTGGTGATAATGGTAGAGGAAGTGGCGGTGGTGTTGACGGTGGTGTTGTTGTTGGTTATGATGGCGATCCCATTGTTGTTAATGGGTTATTTATTATTATGAAGATTTGGCCGTTATTGTCGTTGTCGACGTTGTCATTGTTGTTGTTGTTGTGGTTGGAGATAGTAGAACTAGTAATTGTGTCGTTATTGTTGCTATTCGGGTGATATTTTATTTTATTTTATCTTTATTTTCCAATCACTTTTATGGAAGATCTAAATAACGATATGTGCGTGAGTATATACATATGCGTGTAGACACACACAATCACTCATCAATATATATATATATACACACACACACACAACACACACACCACACACACACACACACACACACACACACACATATATATATATATATATATAATATATATATATATATATATATATATATATATATATATATATGCTTCCGGGTATGTATACGTATGCGTGTAGACACACACACTCGCACATGTATGTATGTATGAAATTATATGTGTAAGTGTATGTGTATGTATGGAATTATATATCATCTCATTTTGTATGTACATGTGTACACACACACACACACACACACATACACTCAGTGTATAAGAGAGAAAGTGAGAGGGATGAAGAGGAAATGTAATTGATTTGACTGTCATGACATTGATTTTCTATTATTATTATTATTATTATTGTTATTATTATCTACGTGTATGTTTAATGTCGTATATTAATGTGGTGTATTGCAGTTTTGGGTAGTATATCGTGGTACTGAATCTTACTATTTCTGCTATAGCATAGAACTTTCATCTTTTTTATGAGGAGTAAAGATTTGAGTATCAATAAGCAATCTTAGATTTTCTCCATATAAACCTATCATTACCTCTTTACGGGCCAGCGAGCTATCATCTTTATGGTTGATCAAACTTCGAGAAAAAAATAGCAGTAAAAGTTCATAAAACCACACCATGTCACCATAAAACTGAAAGGATTCCTTGAATAATGTAGTGTTCGAATAAGCAAATGGCTGGAGAGTCACGGCTGGATCGCATTTGGTCATAGATCTGCTAAGTCGAATGTGTCCTGGGGCTAGTCAACACGAACACCTTTTCAGCGACAAAAACATGTGAGGAATTTCAAGGAACAAAACAACACCTGATCACATTAAAGTAACTTTTTTTAATTAAAGAGGTCTCTTTTTGTCTTCAGGCTTTGGATTGGAGTATTGTAATCGTGAAACTATCCTGTAGTAGTAGTAGTAGCAGTAGTAGTAGTAGTAGTAGCAGTAGTAGTAGTAGTAGTAGTAGTAGTAGTAGTAGTAGTAGTAGTAGTAGTAGCAGCAGCAGTAGTAGTAGTAGTAGTAGTAGTAGTAGTAGTAGTAGTAGTAGTAGTAGTTCTTGTTGTTGTTGTTGTTGCTGTTGTTTTTGTTGTTGTTGCTGTTGTTATACTTTAGATTAACCTTGATCCAGTAGACCTGTCATAGATAGAATTCCAGCGATGGCCAACATGTTTTTTTTTTCTTTTATTCTGAACTTGTGCATCTAGGACGACAGGATTTGATAAGCCTTCCTTATTGCCCTTTTTCGCTCCTGCTTATGCAGATTCAGTTCATAGTTGTTCCATGTGTGACAACACTGACTCTTTTTCAGAAATAGCATATCAAGAACTACCTTATTCTAATATTTCCTTTTGTATTGATGCCGTTTGCATCCCTTTTCCCGGTCAGTCCAGATCAATCACTTGTTTCATTCGTGACGGTCTTGTTTATTATTCGGACAGAGTGAATCCAGGACTACAATGAGTATTTGCATGTTTTTAGGCGCAGGCAAGGCTGCGTGGTTAAGAAGGCCACTTTGCAAACATGTGGTTTCGAGTTTGGTCTCACTGCGCAGCACTTTGGGCAAGAGACGGAATCTGTGTAGAAACATGTATGAGTGAATGTGTGTGCGTGTGTGTGTGTGTGTGTTTGTGTGTGTGTGTGTGTGTGTTTGTGTGTGTGTGTGTGTGTGTGTGTTTGTGTGTGTGTGTGCGCGCGCGCGCCAGTGTTTGACCCCTGCACTGTTCGAAAACAGGTGTTGGTTTGTTCATGTCGTCGTCACTTAACGGTTTGGCAACAGAAAAGAAAGATTAAGTATCAGACTTCAAAAACGTAAGCACTAGGATCGATTTGTTCGAGTGAAACCTACCAGGTGGTGCCCCGGTATGGCCGCGGTCCAGTAACTGAAACAAGTAAATGATAAAAGATCAAAGAATAGAGGTTGATATTTCTAAGAGGTCGAGTGACTTTTTTTTTTTTTTTTTTGACCCATGTCCAAGTTGTTATCATTTAGTGACTGAAAGGACCTATGATCAAACCCAGGGCATCCATGATCAACTTGTCTTACTGTCGGTCATTGCTTATCTTGAATTACGAGGAGTGCTGAAAAGCTGCTGAATTTGAGTAAAAGAAAATGCAAGAGGGTCGGTTAATTATGATTTTATCCAATAGATTCCTCTCACAGATTCACGCACTTATTGCTGCGATCCTTCAGTTTTTCTAAGCCTTGTAAAAGAACTCAGAAGGTTAGGTCTCCAACCAGGCATTTCGCGTTACCCTTGAACCCAGGAACTGTTCAGCCCCCCCCTCCCGCCTATATATATATAATATATATATATATATATATACATACATACATACATACATACATATATATATAGAGAGAGAGAGACAGAGAGAAAATAGTAAAAAGTGAAAGAACTACAGAAGGCTTGTTTTAAAAGGTTAAAAAATATATTTGAGTCATTATGTCAGAAGAATGTTATAAAATATTTTCAAGTCACTGTATGAAAAAAATTTATAACATTCTTCTGACATAATGACTCAAATATATTTTTTAACATTTTAAAACAAGCCTTCTGTAGTTTTTTCACTTTTTACTATTTTCTATATATTCAACCGCGTGCTTTCACACACTAACTTTCTCACCTATATATATATATATATATATATATATATATATATATATATATATATATATATATATCAAAACAGTTTGATTTAGACTGCTTGGTACTCTGATTTTCTAGAATGTGGCTAGTCTGCGGTCATTTGGATTTGAATGGCCGAAGACTAGCCACACGCTAGAAACTCAGGGTACCAAGGAGATTGAATCAAACTGATTTAATCTATACATTTAACTCACAATAAATCTGTTGGGTTCCCATCTTTCATTTGTCTACTCACTCGTGTGTATGTGTGTGTGTGTGTGTATGAGCAAAAACATTCGAATATTTACATTGAAAATAAGATGTCACTATTGTTAATACCATCTATGGCGAATATTTTTAATTGGTAATATTAACAGCAGTAGCAGGCGGTTCACAGGTTTAATAGCATTGTAAGCTATAATATATGAAATTAGCATAACCTTTAAGGTTGCAGTGAGCCTCTACCTGTTAGGAAACGAGAGCTAAGGTCTCAATTCAACCGCGAGAAGGCACCAAAATCATAGAAAATAGCAGTATGCGAGGAAACGGACAAAAAATTTAAAAGCATACCCATAAAGATTATGCAGTTCAGATGCTCATATACCATGGTTTCGAGTGTTAGGACCTCGGGTGTTAGCCAGAACGCTAATGGACTTATAACGTAGCGGATCTGGAATTTCTTGCCCAGTAACTCATACTGAGGAAATTTGAGGCCCTCGGGCCAAAACCCGATACCATGGTATATAAGCATCTGAGCAACATAATCTTTATAGGTATGCTTTTTTAATTCTTTGTCCATTTCCTTGCATACTGTTATTTTCTATGCTTTTGGTGCCTTCTGGCGGTTGAATTGAGACCATAGCTCTTATTTCCTAATAGGTAGATGCTCACTGCATCGTATATACGAGAGGTGCTGGAAAGTTCCTGGCTGTTGGGTAAAAGAAAATACAGGAGGATTGGCTAATCATGATTTTATTCAACATATTTCCCTCTCAGATTCACATGCTTATTTGCAGTGGTCCTTCAGTTTTTCTAAGCCCTGTAAAAGAACTCGGAGGGTGGGGCCTCCAATCAGGCCTTTTGCGATACCCTTAAAGCCAGGAACTTTTCAGCACCCCCTCATATGTTATCACGTGTGTCTTTCTCGTTTCTAAATGATATGATGTAATCTATGGGAAATTTTTGAATTCTGTTTTTCCAGAAGGTTTGTTAATGATGTGTCAGTAGCGACGCGAGCATTATGATTGCCCATACCTTCTGTAAAAAATATCTACGACATAAACGAAAATTGTTTAATGCAGAAGAAGAAATGATGTAATATGATTGTTAAGTGCTGAAGAACATCTCATTTGTGATGTCGTATGTAGTAGAAAATCTTCAGTCACAGTCTCGACTGGGTAGAGAAATATACAATTGAATCCAAATATCAATATAATAATAATGACGATTATAACGAAAATAATAACATCAACAACATCAATGATACTATTTCTACTACTACTACTACTACCACCACCACCACCACCACCACCACCACCACCACCACCACTACTACTACTACTACTACTACTACTACTACTAATAATAATAATAATAATAATAATAATAATGATAATAATAATAATGGTTACAAATTTTTGCAAAATGACAGCAATTTTAGAAGAGGGGTGGGGAATTGATTACATCGACCTTAATGTTCAACTGGTACTTACTTTATCGAGCTTCGTGCGGTTGACAGACAAAGTTGATCTTGGCGGAATTTTGAACTCAGTGTGTAAAGATGGAGGAAATGCCGCTAAGCATGGTGTGGTGGTGGGGAGGTGATGGTGGTGGTAGCGGTGGTGGTGGAGGAGGAGGAAGAGGAGCAGGAGGAGGATACCAATAATGGTATACCTGTCACTGCGATTTACTCAAATTCTTGTCACAAAGACAATCCGTGTACGTGTGTGTGTGTATATATATATATATATATATATATACCACCTGTCAAAAACATTACGTAAATGTACGTTAGCAGTTAAAATTGTATCGAACGCAATTCAGTACCCACTCTAAATTGCTATTGGTTTTCACGGAAGAAGAAAAATATTTTATCGTTATCCAGTAGGATTGTATAACATTTAAAGAAATCGATGTTTTTACTTAACATTGGTGTTACGAAATGAGTGTTGCTGTCAAAATGCTGGATTTCATTACTTTTTGTAGTTTTCTAAATATCTTCAAGATAGAATTAGAAATGAACGGGCTGCCAAGTGGCAATTTCAATCATTCCGAGATTGGTCAGGTGCATTGTAAAGTTGGTCCCTGTATTTGCAAAAAACACAAGCGCTTTCTTTTTTCCGACAGGCCTCTGCACTGTTTTCATGTACTAAATTTGACACTCATCTCATATAAGGTGCTTGTTAACTCGGAGTTGTGACTCCCCGTTTTCAGTTACTCAGCGGTGGGAAGTGGATATTCTGAAATCGGTTTTCTACTCCCTGTAACTTACCTGAATTAGCTTGAACTGAATCTGGTTTCATATACATTTGCTCTAACTACTACTACTACTGCTACTACTACTACTACTACTACTACTACTGCTACTGCTACTGCTACTACTGCTACTACTGCTACTACTGCTACTACTACTACAATTACTAACTACTACTGCTACTACCTTTAATACCACCACCATCACTACTAGCAACACGACTACTATTCAGACCCGAATTACTAACTCTTACAATGAATAACACTACTACGATTATATCATAGTTACAATGTCTAAGCTAGACTCAAAACTAGAAACTAGGGAGAGGAGTAAGTTGATTAAATAAGCCCAATATTTAACTGGTACTTATTTTATCGATCCCAGGTGGAAGAAAAACAGAGATGATCTCGACGGGATTCGAAATCAGAACGTAAAGAGATGTTAAATACTGCAGCGCATGTGCCTGTTGCTTTACCGAGTCTGCCATACACCATTGATAAGGATTTCTTGCATGGATACGAAAGTCGCCTGTTTGTAGTGGGAGACAGTCAATTACGCTGACCCCAGTATATAACTAGTATTTTATTTTATCTATCCTGGAAGGATAAGCCAAGTGGACTTAGGTGAGATGTGGGATGAAACTAAATACCACAAAGCATATTGACAGTTACTGGATAAATGCTGACGTGGCCATGTAAAAAAACGCAATGTTCAAAGCAGGAACATCCGCAATGGTAGGTCTGCTCCATCACAGCTAGCCTGCAAGACTATAACAATAACTATAATGGTTATAATATTTCTCTCCGTATAAGTGCAGGCGTGGCTGTGTGGTAAGAAGTTTGCTTCTCGACCAAATAGTTCTTGGCTCAGTCTTTCTGTGTGCCACTTTGGACAAATACCTCCTACTATAGCCTCGGAACAATCAAGGCTTTGTGAGTGGATTTGGTAGACAGCAACTGACAAAACTCGTTGTATATACGTGTGTGTGTATGTGTGTGTGTGTGTGTGTGTGTGTGTGTGTGTGTGTGTGTGTGTGTGCGCGCGCGTGTGTGTGTTTGTTCCCCACCACCTCTTGACAACCAGTGTTGGTTTGTTTACGTCCTCCGTAACCTAACGGTTCGGTAATGACGGACCGATAAAACAAATAACAGGCTTGGAGAAAAATAAGTACTGTGTCGATTTGCTGGACTAAATCATTTAAGGTGGTGCTCCAGCATGTCCGCAGTGTAATAAGTGGAACAAGAAGAAGATAAAGATATCCACAGCAATAAGAATGAAGCGCTGTTATTGTTGTTGCTGTTGTTTGACCACAGTACAGTTTTAATATTGTAGGACATTAATCGAAAGTATCATTCCAACCTGTAATCATGCCATCTGTTTCCAAAGCAAATGGAATCCATAACATGTTCTATTCTCGCCTTCTCTAATACTGCTAGGTGTGTTTCGAGGTAGAATTTCTGCTGCTATTTCTAGCAAAATTGATTGATCAGCCAGTATGATGGGGTGAAACTAGAAAGTAATATTTAACGCAACCTGTTAAAAAAAATATGGTTTACTCGAAAACATCAAAGGATGTTAACGAAGTGAGCAAATCTTTTTTTATATAAATGTTCGTTTCTAATATATTTGGGAGGCTGTTCTGAAGCGGTGTGTGTGTATGTGTGTGTGTGTGTGTGTGTGTGTGTGTGTGTGTGTGTGCTGTATGTGTTGATGATTTCTAGTTTCTTATATTTTAAGATCAATTCCGTCAGGTGAGGTGGGGATGAGGATGAGAGTATATATTTTCATATTCTTTTCTTGGTGTTAGTAAAAATTACATTTTTCTCCCTCTTCTCTCTCTCACCTCACTCGTTCTCTCACTGTATTACATATTTATGCATATGTATATATGTGAATTGATGTGTGCATGTGTCTGTTTCTGTGTATTATATGTAAGTATAAATACACACACACACACACTCACACACACACACACACACACACACACACAGGCGTATGTATGCATGCATGCATGTATATGTATAGTATACATTATATATATATATGGGTGGTTTAATAATTACTGAGAATTCTCGGCATAAAACCAAAGGTAGTCTTGTTAACCCATAAATAAAGAATATTTATCCATCAATGCAGTGTTGAGCATACGTGCATACATACACACACACATACATACAAAAACATATATACACACACATATATATATGTATGTGTGCATATATATATACGCACATACATTGTTTAATTCTTTTACTTGTTTGAGTCATTTCACTGCGGCCATGCTTGAGCACCGCCTTTAGTCGAACAAATCGACCCTAGGACTTATTCTTTGTAAGCCTAGTACTTATTCTATCGGTATCTTTTGCCGAACCGCTATCTTTACAGGGACGTAAAAACAACATCGTTTGTGAAGCAATAGTGGTGGGGGGGACAAACGCAGGGACACAAATATATGCATACATATATATATATATATATATATATGCGACGGGCTTCTTTCAGTTTCCGTTTACCAAATCCACTCACAAGGCTTTGGTCGGTTCGAAACTATAAAAGACGACACCATCCCAAGGTGCTACGCAGTGGGACTGAACCCAGAACCATGTGGTTGGGAAGCAAGCTTCTTACCACCCACCCACGCCTGCGCCTATATATATATAGATACGTATGTGTGTGTGCGTGTGCGTGCGCGCGTGTGCGTGCGCGCGTGTGCGTACTGTACATATGTGCATGCATGTACGTTTGTAGTTGGTTAGGCAGGTAGGCAGGCTTGAAAATAGGCAGGTAAGAGGGTAAGTAGGTAGGTCGGCAAGTAGGTGTGTATGTGTGCACATAGATATGGATACAAAGGTGTGCAGATACATATATTGATATGTAATTATATTCAAGAACACAGACTCGTACACTTACACATTGTGAAGTTTCTTATATCACACTCAACACTTCATTATCTCGTATTGCTTTTATCTTTGATGGCTCTTATTTCACGTATTTTTCTGCTCTTCCCACCCTGCCTCGCGCTATAATTTTCTCGATATATGAGTGTTTTCTTATACAGTGTGATAAGATATACTGTTCTATCTATCTATCTATCTATCTATCTATCTATCTATCTATCTATCATTATGTATGTGTATATATATATGAGAATAAATAGAGATAGACAGACAGACAGACAGACAGACAGACAGATAGATAGATAGATAGATATATAGATAGATAGATGTGTATGATGTATAAAGCATACCCACATATACATATTTAAGTAGAAATATTTACCTATATTATCTATTTTTATGTATGTAACTATATCTATCTATCTATCTATCATCTATCTATCTATCTATCTATCTATCTATCTATCTATCTATCTATATATATATATATATATATATATATATATATATATATATATATATATTTCCCTCACGGGCTATTCTTTACTGGAAAGCAATACTCTAGTATTGCATTACTAATTTATATATATATATATATATTTATCTATCTGTCAATCTGTCTATCTATCAAACGTTGAGTGTGTGTGGATGCGCGTAGATACTTTAACATATTTTTCACCTTCTGAGTTTAATATTATTCAGTGGAACACAAGTAACGTGTTTGGATTTCAAAAATATGCACAGCCATAAAATTACATACATGCTTATGCAGCCAAATCATATACAACGAGACACATAAATACTCATTTTACAGACATATGTACAGAAGTTGAGGTGATTTAATACGATTTTACTCATGTACGAGTTGAGATTAGCACGTAAAAATGTCATAAGATATATTTCAGATGCATTCAGATAACAATAAAAATGGACTGATTAAAATAAAAACGAGGCAAAACAACACCACCACCAACACCAACAACAACAACAACAACTATGGGGCGAATAGATTGAATTTAAAAACCGTTTAATCTTGTGTTCAATGCGCGGCAGAATTCAGTTGAAAGACAATTTATTTCTAAGTACTGAATTGAATGCCAACGCTAATCGGCATGAAATCATTTCAGCTGTGATACCTCTGTGGCTCCTGCTGATGCTACTGTTGTTGTTGTGGGGGGGGGGGGGCAGGTCGTCGTGGTTGTGATAGTTTACCCAGCTAGCACAGCCCTGATCGAACTTGCAATGAAAAAAATTTCCAACACGTGACCATCTCGATTTATATTCATGTCGTCATTAACCAATAAAAGGCGATGGATTTTTGTAGAATTGTTAAGAGCGTCACCATGGAGAAGATTATTTTGTGGTTGGTGTTTGTCGTGGCCCTATTTCCTTATTTCGCTCATAATAGAGGGGTTAATCGATTACCTTGTAATAGAGGAGTATAGCGGTTATATCGACCCCAGCGCTCGACTGATACTTATTTTATCGACCACGAAAGGATGCAAGGCAGGGTTGTCCTTGGTGACATTTGAACCCAGAACGCAAAGGAAATGCTGCTAGGCATTCTGTCCGGTGTACTAACGATTCTGTCAGCTCACCTGAATGTGGATGTGTGATAAGAAGCCTGCTTCCTAAACACATTGTTCCGGGTTCAGTCCCACTGCATGGCACCTTAGGCAAGTGTCTTTTGCTATAGCCTCGGCCGACCAAAGCCTTGTGAGTGGGTTTGATAGACCGGATATTAGCTTATAGCGCAGTTAACTAACACAGTCCTCGGGGATAGCATATATTAATATACCCACT
The DNA here is from genome assembly GCF_006345805.1 of Octopus sinensis. Taxonomy (NCBI): domain Eukaryota; kingdom Metazoa; phylum Mollusca; class Cephalopoda; order Octopoda; family Octopodidae; genus Octopus; species Octopus sinensis. Next base: position 32,745,121 of record NC_043008.1, read on the forward strand.
ATATATATATATATATATTATATATATATATATATTGTATGACTCATGGATTCTTAGTCGACCAAATACACACACACACACATATACACACACACACATATATATATATATATATATATATATATATATATATATATATATATATACATATATATATATATAATATATATATATATATATATATATATATATATATTATATATATATATAGTTAATCCAAACAAGAAAGCACAAAAAAACACACAACAACGCGAGGACGTGGAACAAATAGTATTATTGGACGCTCAGGAAAGAAGGAAAGAAGGAGGGTTTAACGTTTCGAGCGGAGCTCTTCGTCGGAAACATAGGAGAAGGAAAGATCCAGAGAAGGGAAGACAGAGGAAAAAATCGCCAACGGTACACACGAGGTCAGAACGCAAAACATCCAGACACAGCTAAAATTGCAAAGATAATCTGGAACTCAACTGAGGATAGAAAACTCCGAATGACCCGTCCTTGTTTTCTTTGTATTGTCTGTATGGATGTTTTGCGTTACACTTTGGTCTTATACATATATATAAATGTATGTATATATAACCGTGATCACCGTGACCGACCAGGCTATCAGATGTTACTACACATCGCTGGTCACAATGCGCATTGCATTGTTTTAGCCTTCAAATGACGACACCGCGCTGGCTAAGCGAGCAGGACAACAGAAGAAAGAGTGAGAGAAAGTTGTGGCGAAAGAGTACAACAGGGATCGCCACCCCACCCCCTGCTGGAGCTTTAGGTGTTTTCGCTCACAGCGCCCGGTCTGGGAATCGAAACCGCGAGTCCGCTGCCCTAACCACTGGGCCATTGTGCCTCCACGTATATATATATATGTATGCATCTATCTATATATACTTAAGTATGAGTATATATATATATATATATAATATAATTATACATATTTATATGCTTATATATATATGCACGCACACATACACATACACACATAAACAAACAAGCACATGCATACATGCAGTAAAGAAGATATTTTCAAAAGTGACAAAAGGATTTAATATTAATTTCATTTAAGGTGATCCACTTATCTCTATATTTACTAACACTCTTATCTTTTTGATGATTCCTACATACACCCACATGTATGTATTGTGCGTGTGTGTGTTATGTATGTATCTATGCATTCATGCATATATGCATATGAATGTATTACAATAATGTCGAGTGTGTTCATCCTTTTTTATGATAGTAATGTAAGAATTGAAAGACATTTGGCTGCTATTTCTTGATAATAATGCCATCTAGTAGATAGATGTTACCTTATCTGAGTAGCAATATCAACATAGTACCCGACAAAATATTTAACCATACTTTGTGGCTTCCCTTTGATTAAGTGGTAAGTACTGTAACGTAGCTGGAAGGCGTGATTTCAATATCTGGATCAGTGAAGCAATATTTTCTCATTTTGTAGCAGATCAAGTAAGCACCATTACAGCGAGAGGGATAGCTAATACAAGACTGACTCTAGTTTTCACAACGAAATGTGAAGAATTAAATTGATGGATTTATTATAGTGTTCGGGTTGAAATTCAGAGAATGATGTCGAACACTACAGGTTGCTCGGGAAAGCTAGAGGGTACAATGCCCGAAATGTTACCTTCATAACAACAAAGTTGAAGCAACTAGTCCGAATATAATCAATGTATTTATTAATTTTAGTCAACGAATACAAATATGTTAAATGTAAGTATAAATGTAAAAATACACACAAATATATTAACATGCCAATATGTTCTTGCGAACAACTTAAAATTTCAGTGCTTGGAGTTTCTGATAAATAATTTCATAAAGATCTGTATCAAGTTGAGCTTAAAAGGTCATATACAATAAGTTAGCTTGTCAATTATATTGATTTGTTCACAATTATACACATTCCGGTGTGAGTTGGTATGGTTTAGTGATTAGGATGTTCGCCTTATGATCATAAATTTGCGGGCTCAGTTCCTGAACTGGGTGGCACGTTGTGACTTTGAGAACGGCATTTCATTTTACTTTATTATACTCAGCTGAAATGAGTATCAGATGGGGACTGGTGCATTTCTCCCAACATATATCATATCCTGGACGTTCAGCTGAGTAAGGAGACATGGCGAAGGATTGATGGGGACAGTACAAAGACAGACATAAAGTGGTGTGGGAGTTTACACATAATGAAATTATTAAAGAAAGGTTAAAATATACACAGTATAAAATAAACAAAGAAGGGAAGTATACATACTACACAACAGCAAAAAAGGTGATAGTGACGTGGTCCTCTTGATGCAGGATGACCTCTAGGGATAATCAAGGATTCCCCACAGTCCAAGACCTCCCTGAACACCAAGGGCAAGTGCCTTCTCCGATTCCATTTCTCCGATTCACAGGTCTTCACTTAGAGCGGTACCATTCTACTATAAGCAAAACGCCACCAGCTTTGAGAAGAAGAAGCCAATGCTATTGACACCAGTGCTTTTATTGACCCCCAAAAGGATGAAAAGTAAAAAGTGACTTCGGCAGGATTAAAACCTGTGACGTAAAGTATCGGGACAAATACCATACAGCATTTTCCCGACGCTCTCGCGGTTCTAATAATAGTTTTCGAGGGGAGGAGATTTGCTTAGCCGACATCATCGACGCCAATACCTGACTAGCAATTTATTTTATCAACCGCTTCATCAGTATCTTGCGTATTCTTCAACCTATATTTTAAGTGAGAACATACAAATAAATGAATTTTCGTTTACACTGTCAGAAATTTAAAAAACGAATTCAGATATTACCATTGATTTAGTTTTCAAACTGTGTTTTAATATTTTCTTTTAGTTTATTATTTTGCGTAAAAGAAAAACAGAGCAAGGAAAAATAAGAGCGCATATTTCTAATTAAAAATCAATACACTTAATCAAGACTAAGAAATGAGAATGGGTTGGTCTTTTGATAACAGCTATCACGAAACGTGTTAAATATACAGCTCTAGGAAGACGAATATTTAGACCGGTACGACTTGGCTTAAACGTGCACTATAATTAGAATACAAAATAAATTGCTAGCTCAGATTCGCAGGGGTAGAGTTGGAAAACATCAACAAAAAAATAAATTGAGCAATGACAAACATCTAATTAGTAATAGAAGTTTAGCTTCGATACAAGCGGGAATAATAAATATGCTTAGTGAATACTAATTAAAACAGAACAGTGTGAAGCAGCCATTTTGGAACCTGCAAATTATCTTGGCGACTAAAATTCGGTTGACATTACCAAGTGCATATTAAACACCGATACCGTAGATTGCTGTTAATTTGGGGATTTCACATTTCATTGATTGGTATGTCAGTGTGTCAGTGAGCGGATGTGCTGAATTTAGTCAGAAAAAATTTATTTGCCATTTAAGTATAGATTTTTATGGTATCAGGAAGCCTACGAGAGCAGATTCGTTAATATTTATATATATATATATATATATATATATATTATATATATATTATATATATATATATATATATATTGACATATGTATATGCGTAAAAAAGACAAAACTAGGTCAGTTTCGACATGAGTGTTCCAATTGTCCGATGAAGCGCACGACGTTCTCAGAGAATTAGTATAAGCGAATAAGTATTACACATACACAAACGTGTAACCTTGCAGTATATATATATATATATCACTAACATAGCTTTACCTGCCACCCTGGGTTTTCTGGATACCAATACTTCTCATACATACATGCATATATATATATATAGTGTAGTGTAGTGTAGTACGACGATTTTGCTATGGAATACTGAAACTATTTTTTCGTTTTCTGAAAAAGCAACGTTTTAGACTTACGACACTTTTGCATAATAGCCACGGCATATATGAACAAAGTAACCAGTTCTTAAATCTCTATAAGAGATTAACGTAGTAACTCTACTGAAAAGCAGCAGTTGTTACCACATCAACGTTGTTGTTCCGTACACAACAATGTTACTACTCTTTTTAACCCAAGGAGGAAGCTGCTGCAAGGGAGTTATTCGGTCCCTTGTTTACAATATAACGGACATAAATACTATGTCATTAACCAGCTGGTGGGAGTATCCTGATGTTGAAAAGAGTAGTAACGTTGTTCTGTACGGAACAACTACGCTGGATGGTAACAACCATTACCTTATATATATATATTATATTATATATATATATATTATATATATATATTATATATATATATATATATATATATATATATATATATATATATATATATATAGTATCTGTAAATAACAATAATAATCTTAAGTTTCACCATGTAAAATAGTCTAATACTATTAATACGCGTGGGAATCGATCCCTACGCGTATTAATGCGTATATCTAAAAGACCCCCTTCGGTCATGAATGACCATGAGATGACACCTAGAAAGTTCCCCTCCAAGGCACAATTCTGGGCAAGGATGTTTATGGAAGGCCAACAGTCACCCATGCATACCAGCCTGTCCTCTCCACGCCACCGATATTATCCAAGGGAAAAGCAAAGGCCGATACAACTTGGCACCAGTGACGTCGCAACTCATTTCCACAGCTGAGTGAACTGGAGCAACGTGAAATAAAGTGTCTTGCTGAAGAAAATAATACAGACCCAGGTCTGAGAATCGAACTCACTACCTCATAATTGTAAGGCTGATGATCTAACCACTTCGCATAGTCTATAGTGTGTGTGTGTGTTTTATATATTTAATATTGTTAACCAAATGTGGAAGACTACTATTCAATTAAGCCCCAATGCATTTTAGAACGTGTAGTGCATATTCATTAATTTTCATTTAGTCCTAACGGTATTTAGGTACACACCTTCACGGGTCAAAATGTATTCACAGAAATATTTTGCAATATATGTACAAAGAAAACAATTGAAAGAAAATACAACAACAAAACACATAGCTTTAATAAGTTATGCGAGACACAAAACCTTATGACTATTATTGAAAAGTAGGACGTTGATATTTACAGTGATAAAGAATAGGAAATAAAAGGAACTATAACAGAAAGGTAAATACAATATGATTTATATAACCGCCATACCCTTTTACAATTAAATTTACGGTAACCTTTAAAATACTTTTTTTTTTAAATTCATCAATATTTTACATATTGTAAGTTGGCGAGCTGGCAGAATCGTTAACACGCTGGGGAAAATGCTTAACGGCATTTCGTCCATCTGTACGTTCTGAGTTCAAATTCCACCAAGGTCGATTTTGCGTTTCATCCTTTCAGGATCGATATAATAAGTATCAGTTGAGTACTGGGGTCGGTGCAACCGATTTAGCCCCTTCCTCGAGACTGCTGGCTTTGTTACAATAATAATTCGAAACCAATATCTTACATATTGAGGGCACTATTATGTTTTTTTGTTTGCTTAGTAGATATTTATATATTTCGAAACAATATGTTTTGATAATAATAATTCAATTTGTTCTTGTCTGGAATAATGTATCTCGAAGCACACACATAAAACTATAAACAATAGCATGTAAATATTGAGTTGAAAAGACCTTTTGGATAGAATAGTTCGAAGGGAGCTCATCTTTGTATTTATGCAAATAATTAATCGTTTATCTGTATTCAAATTCATTTACCATGATATTATATTTTTATTATTGTATTTATTTCTTCAAATTCCGCCGAGGTCGACTTTACTTTACATTATTACGAAGTTAACAAAATAAGTACCAGTTGAACACGGGGTTGATTTAATTGACATACTCTCTTCCCCAAAATTGCTGGCATTGTGCCAAAATTTGAAATCGTCATATTTATTTCTACACACTACCTTAAAACAAAGACTAAATCCGGCACTTTTGTCTATTATGCAGTAACTGAGAATATCTTTGCGGTAGTTTTAAAAAAATGAATGTCATCAGTATAGAGGTTGCGTTATAAAAATCGTATCAACTTAGAGGATCATGTTTCGTGGTTGCAGGACCCGCTTCTGCTCAAGATCATACTGTATGGCAAATACTCTATCAACCGCCGAGACAGAGAGACAGAGAAGTACAAGGTTTCTCTGAAGAAATTCCTTGGTGCCTATCATACTGACCAACGTCAATGGTCTAATATTGCCTCCGATCTTGCGGCCTGGTAACACTCCATTCATTAGTCTGTCTCCTTCTTCAAGAAAGCACGCAGGGCTGGTCTTTGGGACATAAAAAGATAGATGAAGAAGCGTGTTGCTGCAGCAACACAGCCAGAACAGTATTTCTATTTCAGTTGATGTGACCAGGCCTTGTCTATCTATCTATCTATCTATCTATCTATCTATCTATCTATCTATCTATCTATCTATCTATCTATCTATCTATCTATCTATCTGTGGAGGCGCGTGGCTTAGTGGTTAGGGTATCAGCTCCATGATCGTAAGGAGTGTGGTTTCGATTCCTGAACTGGGCGACGCGTTGTGTTCTTGAGCAAAAACACTTCATTTCACGTTGCTCCAGTCGACTCAGCTGGCAAAAATGAGTAACGCTGCGATGGACTGGCGTCCCGTCCAACCGGGGAACACATACGTCATAGAAACCGGGAAACCGGGCCCATGAACCTGGCACATCTTATTTTATTTTATCTATCTATCTATGCGTGTACTCATACACACACACACACACACACACAAACGCACACACACACATACACATATGTACGACGGGCTTTTGTCTACAAAATTCACTCCCTAGGCTTTAGTCGGTCCGAGCTGGCTCACAATGGGAATGAACCCGACACCACGTGTTGGTAAAACGAACTTCTCAATTCATACGGCTTTGCCTACGCATACTAACAAATATCATACACATCTTAATCTATACATCTTTTATCATTTATCATATTATATGCATCCCATAATAAACGCTTACTGCTACATACATATGATTTCATACTCTTATCTCTAGATACGCACATATCATTTTTATATATATATACCTGCCATCACTTACATGCGTCATTGTCATTAATCATTTTAAATAAATTAAACCGGAAAATTCCTTTCAAATGTGATGATGTGTGAATATACCCGCGCGCTTGTGTATTTTCACCTCAGTATGTAGCATACGCGTGGGCGCATATATATGGGTGCACGAAAAGTTTAAATGTATCTGTCGAAAACTTCATACCTAATATATACATATAAACTTGTAAACATACAAACTTGAAAAAAATATATGAAGAAACATATGATAAATTATCCATACAATGTCTTTGAAATGTCAGCTTATAAATATACAAGCAGTTTTTTTTCCTTCAGTATATGTAGATAATTATACACACACACACATACATAAATATGTGTGTGTGTGTGTGTGTGTGTGTGTGTGTGTGTGTGTGTGTGTGTGTTTATGTATGTTCACATAGATATCTTGGTTTAGCAACATCAACTGTTGATTACTCTAACATGAACTGTAATACCTCAACGCCGCCTGTCGAGTTTAACACTAACCAAGCAGTAAATAGTTTATGTAAACTCGGTATTTGTTTATATATTATGTTTACTGTTTTTTTATCGTTGTTGCCATTATTTTGCTGCTACAATCTAAAAAACAAGAAACATTTCTTTATGTATTTGTTTTCCAGATATCATTTATATATTGTTTTCTACATTGTAAGTTTATTTTTTACAGTTGTAAACGCTATTTATTATCGGTATAAGAATTATCATTATCGTTATTATTATCATTATTATTATTATTATTATTATTATTATTATTATTATTATTATTATATTATTATTATCATCATAATAATAATCATCATATTCACTGTTGAACAAGACAGACGTAAATTAAGAACACCCGAAGTAAGTTTTGTTTAAAAGTTTTATTTACACCCGTTTGTTGCTCATATTTTCGTTTAAACATTGTTCCAGATTGTTAATAGAAACACTAGGACCTGGCACTGGATTCCTTTGTTTGTTTAGCAACTAGTGGGGCTATATTCAGCCCAAATAAATTCGGTGGGCGTTTTAATCCAATATTAGTAAACAAGATGGCGGATCACATCTTGGAAGGGTTAAGAAAAAAATGTTCCTCCAGGAAAAAAGTTTTGAATGCTGAAGATTTTCTTTCTCTTCTATCTGTTACTGACGACATTGCAGGAGAGAGGGGGAGAAAAAGAAGGGCAGAAAAGTCCAAAGTGGTAGCAGCAGTGAAAACCAAAAGGCTTTTAGCCGGTTTCCCAGAGGAACTATATCCGGAGCCCGGGTCACTGGGCTACCAACAGCTACAGGAGCGTTAGTAACCCCGCTCTTTTTTCTTTTCCTCAACCCTTTTGAGCCGTCATGGCGAATATCAGAGTGGGCTGCATAAATGTTTGCGGCCTGAGGTCACCCTGGAAGCAGGGTCGCTTGGTCAATGATCTCAGGTCGCTAGGTTTGGATCTGATAGCAGCCAGTGAGACCATAATTTCCGGCACTCATGATCTTGCACCCATTTCCGACGATTATGAGATTTACGCATCTCTTAGTCGGCCCGGAATGGGAGGCGGAGTGGCAGTGTTGTTTAGGAAAGGCCTGGATCTCGAAGTTCAGACGATCTTCCTGGACCAGGAGGGTAAGTTGGTGGTCCTGGACATGAACGACAGTGAAAGTGGTGCCTTTAGACTAGTCGCTGTTTACCTCCCCACGTGGGCGGGGCAGCCAGATTTCTTCAGACGTTTAGAGATTTCTCTTGGGACGTTACGCTCTTTAATGTTAGTGGATGACTGGAACGGCAGCTTGGACGCACGCCTAGATAGGATAGGGCAAGCTGATAAGATAGGGCAAGCTGATAGGAGAGGTGGGGAGGGGGTAAAAGCCCCCACACATCCTCTCAGCCATTTCCAGTTGGCTGATAGGTATCGACTGGATTTCCCGAATGCACCAATTTTGACATGGACGAACCGCACCGGGTCTTTCTGATCGTATCTAGGTAGAGTATTCTGTAAGCCCGTAGATAGAAGTAGTAAAAGTTGTCCACGTTTCAAAGTCGTCGGCTACACGGGCCATAAATTTGTGATCTGTACGGTCGACATAGATAGGACCCAAAGACAGGACCCCGGATACTGGACTGAACGCGTCCTTCGCGGCGCGCCAAGCTTTCAGAGACCGGTTTAGCAAGTTAGTCCATCGAAAATTGGCGGGTGCAATCGTCAACAGCCGTCGGTGGATAGCCCTGAAAAGGTCCAGTAGAGGCGGTAGGTTTTAGTAAGGAAATACCGTTAGAGGAATCTAGAATAGAGGGAGACCTAATTAGGAAGCTAGAAGAGGCACTTAGGAAAGGCAAAACGACCGACGCGGTAGTGGCGAGATTGGCTTTTCATGAATTCTACAATGCCAAGCATGAAAGTTCCGTTGTCAGAGATAGGTTGCGTGCACTGAGACGGGAGGGGACGAAGGCCGTTGGATGGGCACGGGTGGCAGAGGCACTTCGTGAAAACAAAACAGCAATTCGGTCTTTGGCGAGCTATGATGGGCACATGATAGCCGAGTTCAAGCAGATGTGTGCGGAATCTCAGCAGTGCTTCGCCGAACTGTATGGGACGCGCAGTTGTTCTGGGACGATAGTGGATTTCACCTCCGATCTCAGTGGCATGCTGCGCCTCTCAACCAGGAATGCAGAGTTCTGAAAACTGCCGATAACAGCCGGGACTCGATGAAGATCTGTAACAAGAGAGAAGTCTCCGGGGTGGGATGGTCTGCCCTTCGAGCTTTATTTTCATATACCAGACTTGTTCGGTGGTCTCTTGGTAGACGCCTACCACAACTGGCAGCAGAACGGGAGAATTCCTAGTGCTGTGGGCCGTGGAGTTCTTACGTTGTTGAGGAAGGAACCGAACAATTTTAGGCCGGTATCTCTGCTGAATGCAGATTATAAGATTTTGGCCAAGGTGTTAGCCAACAGGTTGGCGCTTGTCGTCGATAATTTGGTTGGTGACGCGCAGACATGCGATATCCCAAATAGGACTACCTACGACAACCTCTATCTCACGCGATACATCATAGAGAGGGTGGGGTCCTGATCGATTTGGATTAATCTAAAGCTTTTAATTGGGTCGACCACCAGACTTTGTGGAGTTCACACTGAAGAAATCACCCACATCATAAGCAGTTGTCAGAAAATGTTATCACAGTATTATCTACCGATGAGACATAACATTGTAGCTATAACACTCTATAATGAAATCTGTCGGAAGGATAATCTCGAGGACAAAGAAATGAAAACCCATAATATGGTAGTATCCATAGCCACTCATAATGAAAAGGAATGCCGATGGAATGTACTAGTGAAGACTTCAATAAAATCTAAGCATAACAGACCTGATGTAAGGATTTGGGATAAGAAGACAAAGTGTGCACAGTGTGGAAATTAGCTGCCAGCGGATGTTAACATAAAGGTGAAGAGCAATGAAAAAGAGAACATTTGTGCTGAGTTACTCTATCCAGATTACAAATTCAGGTATATACCTGTAATTATTGGGGTCCTGGGATATGTAACACACTGCCTAAATACCAATCTTGAGAAATTAGGCTTCTCAAAACCAGAACGGAGAAAGCTAATTTGAAGACTACAGATCCAATCCATCACTGGAACTGTAAAAATCTGTAAAACTATCCAAAAGTATATCATTGAAATATATATGAGCATGCTTAGATATGTAGCCATATATATGATAATACATACATAAAACATACTAATTTGCACAAACATACAGTCTAGGTTAGAAACCAGTTTTTTTTTTCTCCATTGGCAAGAAATCTTGAAATAAACTGAATAATGACAAACGTACATACACACACGCATGCACATACACACACAAAATATATACGAGGGACGTTCAATAAGTAATGCCTCTGACCCACTTGCATGTGCAATCATTTATATCTCTATAGGGTAAGTG
>NC_043008.1:32763544-32783544 GCF_006345805.1 Octopus sinensis
TTTTTAAATTGTTGACTCATCGTAAACATTTTTAGAGAGTTACTTCCCTTATATTAAAAAAATATGCATTAAAATGGAAAAAAATGATGGTAAATTATTTTTAAAATCGTAGACTCATCGTAGACGCGCGCTAATACCCAGAAGGGCTCGATATGAATCACGACTATAAGATACCCGGTTTTGGTTAAACTGCACCGCAAAATGTGGGAGTAGTTAGGAATCTAAATCAGAGTAGACAGACACACAACCATACTTCTTTATATAAAGATGTGTATACAGAAATGTATTAATGTATGTATTGTGTTGGTATATGCGTGAGTACGCTTATGTATGCATGCGCATATATATAATGCATAAATGTATGTATGAATATATACATATACACATGCATATATATATATATACATATATACATATATACATATATACACACTACGTGCACGCACACGCCTACCCACTCATATATATATATATATATATATATATATATATATATATTCATGCACACATGGATGTATATTTCTCATGTATGAGATAATTAGAGACTAAAATATTTTGCAGTAAATTAATTAAGTTGCTAATGAAGTCGAATATTTCAAAGAGAACGCGCACGCCATCTAAATGTATCATAAACACGCATGCTTGACATCATTGATGCATTTAATTGTTGTATAACTGTGCTGAAGGAATCTATAGTTGGCCGCCCAATCTGCATGAAATAGCAGCTAAATCTTTTGAATTACAGTCTTTTGTCTGAAGAAACTTGTTTAATCAGTAAAACTTAACAAAGCGACGTTAATATAAAATTAGATGGTTGTTAAGAAGTATATGTTGCTTTGGGAGTACCACTTGTCACCAAGATCGGCGCTAGGAAATGCGCGACCCAATGAAAGAACTATCAGTAGGGCCCTCTGCTCAACGAAAGCTGAAAATTGATGTTTTATGTTTCGTGTAATTCATCAGTCCCAGCCACGAGTGTTGACGGCTTAAGGGTCCACCATAAGTCACAATGATATACTAAAAATTCATTATAGAGTCTTCCACTCAAGCGTGTACGCGGAGCCCTCTCTTGCCGTTGTGCCCAATTTGAACAACTTTATCTAACTGGCCCCTCTTGTCACCCAAGTAGTCAATGGGGTGCACGACAGTTTCAGCTACAACAGCTCTTGTAATATAATTATCTATAAATTAATGTTTATTTTCATTTTGTGTTATCCGAAAATTGGACAGCCAATGCAAGATCCGCTTAAGTAATTAAGTACACGAGGGCGGAGAGGTGGTAAACTCTTTAGCAGGCCAGAAAAAATGCTTTGTGGAATTTCGTTCGTCTTTACGTTATGAGTTCAATTTCCGCCGAGATCGAGGTCGACTTTGCTTGTCATCGTTTTGGGTTCAATAAAATAAAATAAATCCTATTCACCCAAGCCCTCATCTGGCACATTTTTGGTTAAACTTTGCTAGGACTTGTATGCAACAGAAATGTAATTCGGTAAATAAAGTTAGGTGCTTGAGTAAAGAATATTCTTCAGGCACTTCACCAGTTTTATCATCAAGCTGCCTCCACCACAATAGCTTGATCGAGCCTCTGAAGTGTGACAGCCAAAGTAAAATGGACCTTAAAGGATTTGAACTCATTTCAAGATTTTGCCCTATTTCTTTTTTTTTTTTTTTTTGTCATTCCTGATATTTCTAGCATTCGCAATAAGCCAGTTATTAATAAAATCAATACGAAACAATACTTAAAGATATTTTGTCAATAAATATTTTACAACACACACATATATATATATATATATATATATATATATATAATATATATATATATATATATATATATATATATATATATATTTATATTGATAACAGGTACAACAAGGCACCAAAAAGCTTTATGGGGCTTTTTTTACTGGAAAGTAATACATTTGTATCGCATAATTTTTTTCATTATATATATATCTTCATCATCATCATCATCATCATTTTAACGTCCACTTTTCATGAGCACATGGGTCGCACGAAATTTCACGAGGCGAATATTCTACGACCGGATACCCTTCCTGTCACCAAGAATATTGATTCACAGAATACTGGAAACAAAGGACACACATGCTTTACTTGTGCATACACCAAGTGTAAAAGCATACATCAACTGCTACATACAGCAAATACATACACGCACACAAGTTACATATACACACGTCAAAGTCACTCACCTCCATTCACACATACACACTTACACACTCATACACGCCATTGTGACATACACACACACGTTTGCGCAGTTCCTCTTGTTGGGATCGCCATGAATTATCACCCCTTCATTCAATGGCTCCTTGTTATTATCTCCTTTTCATTCAACCTATTTTTTCCAATCAATAGCCATGTTGGACCACCGAAATCTGCAGGGGGGGGGTTTCTGTATTTATTTCCTATCCCAGAAAGAGCGTAGGCTCGAAATGTAAAAGACTTTTCCATTTCGTCTGAGCGTCAAACTAATATACTTGCTTGTTCTTCCTATACTCGTCTTCGTCTTCCATAAATTTCTATAAATTTGAACTATATAATTTAGTATAAATGTCTCTGAAATTTAGCTGAATCAATCACCAGTATCAAGCACACATACGATATGAACATTTATATAATGTGTGCATGCATCATTGTGCTTGCTTATGTAACAACATTGAAGGGAAGCAGAAAATATTCTGCTTCTATGGCGCCATGTGTAATGTATTCTGGAGCTTGACTCACAGTATGTGGGTTTAATTGGGTTGCGCGCCGTAGATACATTTTAGCTGAAAATCAGTGATAATCGTACCTGTCTGATACCAAACTGTTAGTTAATTTACTGAATTAGAAACAAAGTTTCATGTCTCTAATTGGCAAGTTTTCAATTAGCTTGAAAACATTTACTCTTTACATTGAATAATTAAAACTAAACAGGTGGCATATCTTCGCGAAAAGCTATAATCGATATAAGTATGTAGAAGTCTCTACATTCACCCCAAGAAGATAAAAGACAAAGTCAAGCATTTAAGAATTTCAACTCATAACAAAGTGAGTCGCAGCATAAATACGGTCTCAAAGGCTTTTGACGTTGTTCTGTCGCTCCACATCATTTAATATTTTATAGTAATTTCGTTTACACCAGTAAAAAGCAAATTTCATATTTTCTTTCCTCTCATTACACTTTTTTTCTCGCTTAGATTTATTTCCTTTCTACCTCTTTCTACCTCGATCTACCTCGATCGTTTTTAGTTATAGGTAAGGCGGCGAACTGGCAGAGATGTTAGCACGCCGGGTGAAATGCTGAGCAGTATTTCGCCCGTCGCTACGTTCTGAGTTCAAATTCCGCCGAGGTCAACTTTGCCTTTCATCCTTTCGGGGTCGATAAATTAAGTACCAGTTACGCACTGGGGTCGATGTAATCGACTTAATCCGTTTGTCTGTCCTTGTTTGTCCCCTCTGTGTTTAGCCCCTTGTGGGTAGTAAAGAAATAGGTATTTCGTCTGCCTTTGCGTTCTGGGTTCAAATTCCGCCGAAGTCGACTTTGACTTTCATCCTTTCGGGGTCGATAAATGAAGTAACAGTTGCGTACTGGGGTCGATCTAATTGACTGGCCCCTCCCCCAAAATTTCGAGACTTGTGCCTAGAGTTTTTAGTTATAGATTCAATAAAACCGACACTTTTGCGTCAACATTTCTTTTTTTGTTATCTTAATATACTTAATATTTCTCTAAATTCTTTATGATCATTATTATTGCTATTGTTGCTTTTGCTGATTTTATTCCATTCTTATCAATTCTACATGGAGAAAAGATTAGCTTTTCTACTTTTTCTTTGCTTTTATGCTTTTTTTCTTCTTTTAGTCTAAAAGTTATTGTAAAGATGAATAGAACAAAAATATGAATTTTTTAGGTCGACGTTTTTGTACTTCTAGACAGATCGATATAGATTACATAATAATAATAATAATAATAATAATAATAATGATAAAGATAATAATAATAATAATAATAATGATAATAATAATAATAATATTAATAGTAATAATAATAATAATAAAAATAATAATAATTATTATTATTATTATTATTATTATTATTACTATATATTATTATTATTATTATTATTATCATTATTATTATTATTATTATTATCTTTATCATTATTATTATTATTATTATTATTATTATAATTATTATTATTATTATTATTATTATTATTATTATCATTGTTGTTGGTGTTGTTGTCGCCATAGCTGGAGATGTATTTTTGGAATGCTGTAAGTTTATGACTAATTCACTTATTTTAAAAGGGTCTATACTGTATTTTGTTGGTTAAATCGTTTTGCAAGCCAGTCGCCAGTCAGATTCAACCTGAAAAGAAAATTGAGGCTAGAGAGGGAGGTACTGTCACCCAGTAAATTCGTTGAAAAGTGGGTGAATGTGGCAAGATTGGTCCGCGTGAATGTGCCTACTCTAAGTGTGCGCCTGTTGGCCGGATGGAAGGGAAAAGAGAGGGTGTCATCCTGAGGAGCCTTTGATGTTAAGGGGTCCAAAGTGCATGAGGTCTCTTTGGTCACCTTATAGTTGAACTACCCCCATTGGGGAAGCACATTGTTGATTTAATCTCTTTGTTAATCGTTGTGTTTTTTGGCTGTTTACACGTTTGACCTCACTGTCCCTCGTTTGTGTATTGTGCTTTATGTTTTGTGTTCGGCCCTGGTGACCAATAAATAAAGAATTATTATTATTATTATTATTATTATTATTATTATTATTATTATTATTATTATTATTATCGTCATCATATTTATCATTATTATTTTATTTCTTTTAGAGTTACCAGCAACAACGTATTCATACGAGCTCGTGAGTTTTGAAAAGTTATCGGATTACTTGCCAAATTGGATGTTTTTTGTGTCGTTTTAGAGTGGAGCCGTACCATAGAGAGGTAAGGAGGTTATTTTTTTCTTGACTCTTTCATTTCCCACCGTTTGAAAAAAAAATCTTACTCTAGAAACTAGAGTAAGGAAATGCTCCCATAAGGCTGATGGCAACGTATATATACACCCGCCCCAAAACAATTAACAGAAAAAGTGACTAGTGGACAATCATTTTGACAAATAAAATTGTCAAAAATAGTTTTTAAAATGTTAGCTTGTCAGTGTCACAAACTAGAAATGATCACGAAAATTTGGTCGCTTCCCGGGGAAAAAAATGCGACAGATATATTGCAAGAAATAGTGTTTTCCTTCTCGGGAAATGCAGCCAGGAAAGGGGAAAATATTTCAACTTCTGGTTTTCCAAAAACGGAAGATCCTTCTTTATACTCCGAAAGATACAGCGACTGGAAGTCTTGGTCTATATATGATACGCTTGTTTCATCAACTGAAGTAGGACATTATAGAATTGGCCTTCAAAACTAATGATGTAACTGGGTAGCACATGATAAATAACCACACGGTCTGATGCCGCATTATATCGGAAGCTGCACCTCTAGGGTCACGACAAAAGACATTGCCACCCTTGCAGAATAATATGGAAAGTTAAGGATTGCAGTGATGAAAAACAATATGTAGTCGAGTTTAGATCGGTTTAGACATAAATGTGCTTATGACCCCAAAGGCCAGATAATTATTTTGAAGCTGTACTCCTTGGTGGAAGCACATAGGAAAGAAATAAGTCTGATGGTACGGGGTAGAAAGCTTTGTTTCTAAACGTAAGATTGTATGATCCGCTTGAGAGTTTTCAACCCAGACGAATTGCGAGTTGTGTGGATTACAAATATAATAATTGACTCATTCATTAATTGTTAATTTTGTTGCTGTTGTTGTTGTTGTTGTTGTTCAATAGCTAGTTCAGTGTAATTTCTTAAATTTTCAACTACCTTCTGTACAACATCATAATCATCTAGTATTGCCATGTGGATATTTATCACACCATTGTCATTTCTCTCATAGAATATGATTTCTGGTTTATTAGGCGCCGTATTCATTGTTTCATAACCCGAGTGAGATATGTTCCCGCAATCTGAATGGGCATAATCAATGGTTAAGCAAGGGCTAGCTTCCGGAACCTGTCGCTAAACATGGGTGTTTCGAAAAAATGGTAATGCTTTGCGTCTGGTGGAACCATGAGGGGATAATTCACTACGAATTCGTTCCAGATGGTCGAACCATCGATGCCAACCAGTACACCAAACAGCTGGTGCGGCAAAAATATTCGGCATTGATAAACAGACATCAATCTCTTCACTAGCAAGTCAGGCAAAACCTCATACCGCTCGAACGATCCGGAATAAACTCTAGGAACTTGAAGGAATCGAACTGATGCCATACTCAGCATATAGTCCGGACTTAGCTCGCTCAGATCCCTTAGCTCCCTTACACAGATCGATGGTTCACTTCCAGCGTTCGCAACGCTTCTTCGAGAGGAGGTAGAAGCTTCAGTGAAGGAGAAAAATGGTTTCTGGCGGTACAACACGTTGGCCACTACTTTGAATGCTAGACTACTTTTGTTGTAACTAGACGAATAAAGCAAATAAGTTTTGACACAACACACTATTTTGTATCGAGTGTTTCAGTGTTAGCAGTCATGTTTGTTCACTCTTTACTTTGTATTTTGCCATCATACACTATATATTTTTCTTAATTTTTTTTCTACAAGATTATGCACTATCAGCTACATCATCTTACTTCAGTGCGTAGGATATTTATTGTATACTTTAATTCACACTTACATTATCTGTTCTGTTTTCCGCTTGTCTTCTGTAACAATATATACTTTGTTTTATTATACTTTTTATTATCTCGTCGTCTGTTGTGAGTATGCAATTGTATATAACATAGTTTAAGGTGTTAATTGAATTGGGTATTGTAATATTATGGCATATTATCTCCCTTCCCAACCAGCTGATAGCGTCCCTTAAATTATATCTTCTAGGGTGCCAATGGAATTTTGTAGTGTATTCTTTTTCTGTTTTATTTTGTTCCTCCATCATTCAATATCAATGTAGTCTCCACACTTTTTGTATCCACATCGCGTAATGTCTTTCTCATCCATTTTAGAAAATGGCGGATGACATAATCAGTAGAATATTGAACGAAATGCCTTGTAGTGTTTGGTCCAGTTGTTTACGATCTGTGATCAATTCCAGTCGTGACCACCTTTGCTTTTCATCTCTTTGGATTAGTTAGATAAAATAACTACCAATGAAGCCAATATAAGCCACCATCTCCTCCTACAAAAATGTTTGAACTTGTTTCTATGTTCGAAATCAGACGGAGGTGGATTGGTAGAATAGTTACAGCATCGTTACAAAATATCTCGCAGTACTTGTGTACATCTCTTTGCATTCTGAGTTCAAATCTCACCAAGATTATAATTTCCTTTCATCCTTCCGGTATTAATAAAAGAAACCACCGGTGTAGTAGCGGCGTCAATATAATCTTCTAACACCTCCCAATTATTTCTGGCCCTGTGCCAATATTAGAAGCAATTCTATTATCATGGGTGTAGAGCATGATAGAAACGGTAAGGGAATAAATAAAACGCTTTGCAAGAGACCGTACCATTTCTAAATGTGTTTGTTTTTGTGCTTCTCTTGAAAATTATTTATCTATTATTTTGTTATTTATTTTATAAAGTTAAATTTAGATTTTGGAATTTACGCGCCAGAAGAAATTCAATATTTTAATTCTAGACGGAATATCTTTCACACTTTTCCACTTCGCCTCCCCCGTCCCCCACCTCTCTCATTTTCATCTCACATACTCAAACTATGTATACACATATATACAGACTTGCACACAAGACGATATATATGCAAATACATACACACACTGGATAGGGTGTAAGATCTTGAAAAACACCTGGGTTTTCTAATATGAAAATGTACAAAAGACGCTATTCCGTTGAGTTCTATGGAATTTTATTATAGCTCGATGTTTGGTTAAGAATGGTGAGGGTGGTGCTTCGAAGGAATTATACAGTAACATTCGATATTTCTATGTCATTCTTTAATACCTTTTAAGATTATCGAATTAAATACACCCTCTTTTTATAATGTTGTTTCTTGCTTGCTGCAGTTCAGTTTTTTTCCTGTCGTTCTATTCTCGTAATCATCTTTTTGTTATTTTCCTATAATTTATTGTATCTTTCTTTATTCTTTGTCTCCTTTTCACGTCCTTTTTCTTCATTTTTAGCTCTTATTCCTTTTTCTTTGGCTTTTGCTTTTGTGTTTCTTGTCTTCTTTGCTTTCATTCTTCTTGATCTTGTCATCTCTTTATAATTCATCTCATATTTCTTGCCATTCTTCACCCTCTCTAATTCCTAACCATTTCGTTCCTACCCTTCCATTGTTTGACATTCCCCTCTCTTACTTTTCCCCATTTCTCTCCTACTCTTCCATTTCTTTACGCTCCCTCTTTTATTCTTCCCCATTTCCCTCCTACTCTTCTCTTATTTTCTTTTCTTCTTTTCCACTACATCCTCCTCATATCTCATTTTCCACTAACCCCACTTCTTCCTTTTCTTTTTAATATAATCTAGAGATTATATTTCTGTAAAATCTCTAGAAGACATAAAAAACTTCTTAATGGTCAACATTTTGTCTGTTCTTTCTCCGTCCAGCAAAGAGACATTTAAACTTTTATTTTATATTCTCGAAGACAATCGCAATGTTCGGATAACTGAAGTGACAATATTTCACTTTTCCTATCTTAAGTACATATTCTGTTCTAGACACTACGTTTTGGTTTATTTATTTATTTTTTAGCCAAAGTACAGACATGGCTGTGCGGTTAAGAAGCTCGCTTTACAACTTCGTGGTTTCGGGTTCAATCGCACTGCGTAGCACTCTGGACGAGTGTCTTCCGTTGTAATCTGGTCCCTACAAATGCCTTGTGAGTGAAATTGGTAGAGAGAAACTACTGGAAGCCTGTCGTATATTTATAGATGTGTGTGTGTGTGTGTGCGCGCGCGCACGCCTGTGTTTGTCCTTCGCTACTGCATCGAAACTGGCGTTGGTTTCCTTACGGCCTCATACATTAGCAGTTCGGTAGTATCGACTGATAGAATAAGTACCAGACTTCAAAAATAAGTCAGTTTGCTCGACTAAACCCTTTAAGGCGATGCCTTTACCTAGCTGAAGTTCAATGACTAATCAATTAAACTTTAATTAGTAAAGGATGAACCAAGAGAAGTAATACCAATTAAGTATATTTGCCAAAGGAAAGTTGCTAGGTGATTCTTAGTCTGGATCTAGCCTGGGAGCTAAGTACATATCTAAAATTAAGTCACTTGGTGATACTGGGAGATAAAGCAGATCGATCGAACCTTAGGGTAGATGGCAATACTGTGAATATGCAACTAAAAGCGTACAGTCATTAGTTTGCATAAATTATAAATTTAATGAATAACAACTCATTTCAAGCATGTCTAATTTAGTTGAGAGTAAAAAAAAGAAATTTTGAAAAAAAGAAGATCAAGGAGTGGTTGAAATGATTGGAAATCCTTTTTCTTGCAGATATTTCTATATATTACATAACCTTGTTTGAGTGTAGATTAGCGATTTGTATTGCGTACTAAGAAATTACGTATTAATTAAAATATGGCACTGATTATAGATTCGGTGTAAGATGTAGTGCTATAATTAACACAGGACAATTAGAATTCTTAATCGAAATAATTTCACTTATCTTTCATTTCGACGATCATGAGGAAAGTCCTCGCAATTTCTCGTTTATCATCAGGCAGCAATCCATTATAAAACTGATGTCTTTGATGCATAACCTCAAGTTAGCCTCAACCAAGTCGATCCCCAGATCAACTCGTGGGCATCCATTTCTTTTACACACACAGAATTTCTTTCAAGTAGATGCACAAGGCCTGAAATTTGGGGAAGGGAGCGAGTCGATTACATTGACTTCATTGTTCAAAAATAAAAACGATAAGCGTTACCCCTTTTCAAGCCTAGCCAGGCTCATGGGCCCGGTTTCCCGGTTTCTGTGGCGTATGCGTTTCCCCCAGCTGGACGGGACGCCAATACATCGCAGCGTTACTCAAGAAACAGGAAGAGAAAGTGAGAGAAAGTTGTGGCGAAAGAGTACAACAGGGGTGTGTGTGTGTTTGTGTGTGTATGTGTGTTTGTGTGTGTGTGTGTGTGTGTTGTGTGTGTGTGTGTGTGTGTGTGTGTGTGTGTGTGTGTGTGTGTATGTTTATGTGTGTGTGTGTATCAAAACAAGAGATTGGAAAAGTTTCTGGTACTATTTACCATTACACATATATTTGCTAGTAGGAGTTACAAAATTGCACACGTAGGAGAAAGCATGTAATATATCACCTATAAGAAATTCCTAAGACAGGGAATAAAAAAAATATATATTTGAATCTCTGTCTAAAGTGTTTCTAATAGTCAATATCTTTCATGTTTTCTACTACATGTACAATTTTATAACTCTTATTTACCAAATAAAAAACGTGTAATGGAGAATGAATAATGCCAAAATCTTTTTCAAATTTTTATTTTGATATTATTACTCTGCAAAAAATATTTTCCAGTATTATCAACTGTTATGCATGTCACACACATATATAACATCTACATAGCAATTTGGAATACGAGAATGAGCAGAGTGCTTCAAGAGGACACAACTTGTATTTTAACCCTCTGTACAAGATAGATAGATATATATATGTATGTAGTATATATATATATATATATATATATATATATATATATATGTATGTATATGTATGTATGTATGTATACACACACATATATATATGTATGTATGTATGAATGAATGTGTATGTGTGTCTCCCTGGGTCGATTTGTTCGACTAAAAGCCCATGAAGCCGGGGCCTCAGCATTACCGCTGTCAAATGACTGAAATAAGCAAAAATATTATATATATATAGTTGAAATTTACAGAAAAACAAAAGACAAAAACAGGCGTATAAACAACAACAAGTAGGTGTATTAGTTTGACGTCAGGAAAGTGAGAAAGTCTTTTACATTTCGAGCCAACGCTCTTCAACAGAAAGGAACAAGAGAAAATTAACAGAGAGATAATGAAAAAAATTTTTAAAAGGTTCAAACATCGTGGTATATTGGAGCGATTTTTCATCAACGGAAGAGTCCAGTGAAATCCATATATATCCAGTGGTAATCCAGGTGGCCAAAGCGTAGGAGATTGAAGCAGGATAAAACAGGCGTGATAACGTGAACGTGTGTCTCGGGAGAGTCATTCTCTTTTAGTGCCTTATTATTTAACTCACTCACCGGTTTAATTTCCACTCCTTTACTTATTTATTTTTTCTAAAAGTTTCGTTGCGTCTTGCAACCTTTCCAATGGTCGTTGACTCTGTCGGTTATCCAAGTTGCGTTCTTTTTTGTTTGTTTGTGCGTATGTGTGTGGATCAGTGTGCATGCGCATACACATATGTATACATGTATGTATGTATGTATGTATGTATGTATGTATGTATGTATGTGTATGTGTGTATGTGTATGTAAGTATGTGTGTGTATGTGTGTATGTGTCTGCGTATGTATATATATATATATATATATATACATACGCAGACACATACACACATACAACACATACTTACATACACATACACACATACACATACATACATACATACATACATACATACATACATACATACATACATACATACATGTATACATATGTGTATGCGCATATATATATATATATATATATATATATATAATATATATATGTATGTATGTATGTATGTATGTACGTTTGTATATATGTATGCCGCATATTCATGTTTGTGTGCTTGTTTATTCGTATTACCTATCTACCTATCTATCTGTTTATCTATCTGATAGAAATGCATACATACATACATACATACATACATACATACATACATACATACATACATACATGCATACATACATACATACATTCATACATACATACATATGTGTATCTGTATATCTATCTGATAGACGTACAGGTAGATAGGTACAAAGGTAATATAAACAGACAAGCACACATACACATATACATACGTAAATGAAGACTGAAACACGTAAACACACACACACACACACACACACTTCACTTCACACAAGGATACATATGGAGACACACATCCATACATAACAGACGCAATACATAGTCACAAAAATCCATACATAGACACACTCAGACATGCACACACAAGGAGACAGCGACACGCACACACACACACACATACAAACACACAAACAAGAACACACAAGCACATGAATTTGCAGAATACATATATACAAACGTACACACACATACACACACATATATATATATGCATACACACATACATACGTACATACATGCGTACATACATACCTAAATACATACATACATACATACATACATACATACATACATACATTCATTCATACATACATACATACATACATACATACATACATACATACATACATACATACATACATACATACATACATACGTACATACATACATAGGATATCATCACCTTGACAAATTCAATGGATCAGCGTGTAAAGAAGGTTATTGCATGTGAAGGATCATACATCAAACATTAGGAGATGTATGACATTATAATCCCATGATTATTTTCATACGAACTTATTATGTTTACCATTAAGTCCTTTATGAATAAGTTTTTGTTAAACCTTTACTATTGAATTAAATAAACGTTTCTTCTGACACAATTATCATTTTTATTATACTTGCCTAATAATTTGTGACGGTGAAAAGTAACCCAATTACAAAAATGGCCGTCATTTATTGGCGTCTGCGCAGATCCGATTTATTTTAACAGAATGTGCGCAGATAGGTGGTGCCAACAGTCAGGGAGAAAAAAACTGGTTTTGAATGAATATACATTTATTTAATGAAAGTTGATTTGCAAATAATGTTGGACGCACTGGATACATATATATATATATATTTATATATATAAGTAATGGAATAGTTACTATGAAGCATTGTGTGTGTATATGTGTATATATAATATATATATATATATATATATATAACGGTAACACACTTTTTGCGAAAACATATAGGCGTGGTTTCGAGTCCGACGCGAACGGAAAACCCTTTTTTCCGTCGAGGGCTTATATGCTACAATATTAGACTGTCTACCGCAGTCAATGCACGGTAATTGCTCATAAGCTTTAAGCTTATAAAATATTATTATTATTATTCTATACATATATTTATACACAGACACACAGACACACACACACACACACACACACACCACACACACACACAACACACACTATTATATATATATAGGTAGGTCGGGTTGATCCGGGGTTAACCACAGTAAGTAAGGTACTCATACATAGCATAAAATTAATTTATTATATAGAAGGAGCTTCTACAGGACTAGTACTGTTTCATTCAAGAAAATCTTCAGGAAGCTTCAGGAGCTTCCTGAAGATTTCTCTTGAATGAAACAGTATATTGTAGAAGCTCCTTCTATATAATAAATTATATATATATATATATATATATATATATATATATATATATATATATATATATTACACTATATAATACATAAGCTCCGATCAGTATTAAAAAAAACAATTTGGTTATATTGATTCATCTTAGATTTCCCTAAAGCATTTTTTAGAAATAGCTTTAACTAAAATCTCCATATCCATATCCATTTACTGACCTCACTAGGTTCCAGTACCTGTCGTTCTATCATTTAAAATGTGACCTGGTTAAAAAAAGTTTCTGTAAGTTCCCTAAAAGCTTCACTTCAACGAAAATACAGTAAATTTAATACCTCTGGTTTAGCACACACAAACTGACACAGACAAACACACCCACACAAACACACATGCATAAAACACACACACACATATGTACATACATAGCATATGTACATACATAGCATAAGTACGTACGGATTAGATGCATATACTCATATATGTATTTATATCTATATTTATGTGCATACATAGACATAGATATATACCTACATGTCTGTATGCTTGTGTGTGTGTGCTTGTGTGTGTGTGTGTGGTGTGTGTGTGTGTGTGTGTGTGTGTGTGTGTGTGTGTGTGTGTGTGTGCTTGTGTGTGCGTGTGTACCAACATCTGCAAAGTGTGTTCAGAACATGTCCCTCAGAGGCCACATATAGATTGTGATACTAGCTAGTCTCTTTATGCTGTCAAATTATGAATATATTTCGTTCGTAAAGACGGACGAAATGCCTCTGATACTCTAATATTTCTTGTTATTGTTGTTTTCTATATCTTAACTTTCATCCAACAAGCCTATCATCAAACACATTCCACTTGTGACTATCCCGACTTTGGGGGGGAAATCAAAGACAACCTTATCTAATGAGTACTTCTTTTTTCCAAGAGTCGTTTTGAGAGGGAGGTTTTGTTGTTATTTCTGACAATCTGAGTGACTACTAAGAAGCTCCCTCATTGGCTACTGTTTATACAGCATGTCTTGTCTGAAGTGCTTATTGGTTTTTATTTCTACACCAGTACGCTTACGAACCATTCTCGGTGATTTTTTACCGAACTCTAATGAACTTCCTCTCTCTATTATATATACATACATACGAACGTAGCAGGTAACAGCTAACCTTTGGGCGCTGTTTTGGACCCTGTTACGTCTACCACTCTGATTGGTTGGTATTGGCACAATTTGTCTCTTACTCTATCGCACGCCAATATGCAACCCAACCACACGCAGCCTCCAAGTAAATCACGTGAGGCAGTCTGTTCTAAACTCCATTTGAGCCTACGGTTAGCTATAAAAACTCACCTCCTCCTAGTCTCGGAGTCTGTTGGTTCCAGACTCTCTAAGGTCTAACCACTGACCACATTACAGCGACCTCCATCTTCGTCGCCACCATCATGTCTCTCACCAACGTCGTCAAAAACATTTCTACACAGCACCGACTACGCTGCACAGGTTCTAACTTATCGCTGTTCGTGAGTTTCCTCACCAGGATTAACAGCAAACATAGAACCCACGCAGATAAATGTAGATATATGAATAAATATCCATCAACCACTTCCATTTATCATTCAGCCTGTGTATATATATGCGTGTGGCCGACATTAAAAACATTTCAAGTCACCACCTTGTTCCATGTATTTCTTTATACCGTGTTCCTGTCAAATGATATTACAGCCTTCTGAGTAGAGTCACATTAGATGGAATACAACCGATCCTTCTATAATTTCTTTGATAAGAGCTATGTCATTGCCACATATCTTCGAATGTCTTTTTACTTGACACCATATTTTCAACCAGATACGCACAAATTTACCGCATTGGTTTGGAATCTCAAGACATATACAGCTAAAACTGGAAACAAATATAGCAAGGCGCTTTGTCAGATGTTCAATCAATTCCTCCAATCCAACGCTCTGGACTGGTAATTCATTCCATCGACCTTGAGATGATAGAAGGAAAATTTATTTGATTTAGGTTTTAAACTCAAAACACAAAGTGCCAGAAAATACATCCACCATTATTGATATTCTGTAAAGCAGTAGAAAATCTCTGTCTCAGTAAACTCTCCTGTGTATAAAGTGATCTTGCTATAACTAACTAACTAATTCTCGTTTAGAACCATTGTAATTTTACTTACAGCTTTTTATGTTCTTCAGAAAGGCATGTCACCTCTCTACATTCATTCTTCCTCGTACCTCCTCTGCTCATTCATTTTAATTTCTCTCTCTCTCTCTGTTATCCCTATCTACTCTCTCCTTTCCCTCCTCGCTTTATTCACCCTTTTCTCTCTATTCCAACTGTTATATACACTCTACGTTTTCTATCGTGTCCCTTTCCTTCTTCAAATAAATAACTAATTAAATTAAATGAATGAATATCACTAACTCCATTCACATTCCCACCAAGACAATACATCATACTTTTAATTGCGTTTTACTATTTAATTAATGTTTTTTTTTGTTGTTATCCCTAATATAATGTTGTTCTTGGTATTGTTGTTTTCCGTCTTCCGTTAAGCAACGCTATCTCAAGCGTAGATCGCGCTGGACATCGTTAA
Organism: Octopus sinensis; assembly: GCF_006345805.1. Taxonomy (NCBI): domain Eukaryota; kingdom Metazoa; phylum Mollusca; class Cephalopoda; order Octopoda; family Octopodidae; genus Octopus; species Octopus sinensis. The sequence continues at coordinate 32,779,614 of NC_043008.1, forward strand.
GTTACACGCATGCGCAACTATACACGTAATTTCATTTTCGTACATACACACAAATGCAAAGACGCGTACGCATAATGACATGCACTTTCTTTCTATTTCTCTCTTTTCTTCATTCTTTCCACCCTCTCTCTTTCTCTCTCTCTCTTTCTTTGTCTCTCAGTTTTTCTCTCTCTCTCTTCCTTTGTCTCTCAGTTTCTCTCTCTTTCTCTCTCTTTCTTTGTCTCTCAGTTTCTCTCTCTCTCTCTCTCTCTCTCCTCTCTCTCTCTCTCAAATCTCTCTCTTTATTTCACCATCTTTCTCTTTCTAACAATCTATCATTATCATTATAAAAATGTCGATTTAATGACTGAAATTCAATTAAAATTCTGTAAATGATTAATATTTTGATGTTCGACAGGCACAATTTCCTGTGTCTTTCATCTTCAATATACCATACTAACGTGTGACGATACTATTAAGCCTCGTGTCGCAAGCGAAGTTCTAAAACACATTAAAATATAGCATCATTGAACAAGAATGAATTCTGCCTTTTGGTCAGTGAGCAATGTGCGTGCGTGCATGTTATGTCGTTTGCCTGTATGGATTGGATTAACTTTTAGAGACATGTCTTTTAAGTGAATGCATGAAATAATAATAATGACTACATTCACAAGTATAGGCACATACATACATACATATATACATGTTGAAATTCCAATGAAGGAGGGAGCCTTAGATCTAGGTTAGAAACCCGTTCTTTCTCTATTGGCAAGAAATCTTGAAATAAACTGAATAATGATATACATACATACATACATACAGCTGCCCAGCGGATGTTAACATACAGTTAAAGATCAGCATAAAAGAAAATAACTACGCTGAACTATTGAGAAATCTACAGTTACTCTACCCAGATTACAAGTTCAGGTTTATGTCAGTAATTATTGGGCCACTGGGATATGTAACACACTGCCTAAATACCAATCTTGAGAAATTAGGCTTCTCAAAACCGGAAAGGAGAAAGCTGATTCGAAGGCTACAGATCCGAGCCATCACTGAACTATAAAAATCTGCAAAACTTTCCAGATGTTTATATATAAATCTATATCCGTATGTCTAGACATGCAACTATATGCATGAGAATAAGCACATAGAACAAAGCATACAAATCTGCACATGCAGTGTACAGATACATACATACAAAAATAACCTTTTGATGCTATTGAAATTCCTATGAAGGAGCCTTGGATCTAGATTAGAACCCGGCTCTTTTTCTCTTGGCAAGAAATATTGAAATAAAACTTAATGACATACATACATATCCTAAGCATTTATTCACGACAGATTCCTAATTCTTACAATCACCATGATCACTAACGCTTCTGTCGCCTGTGTATGTGCGTGTGTGTGCGCGTGTGTTTGTGTGTGTGTGTGTGCGTGCGTTTGTGTGTGTGTGGGGGGGGGGCTGTGCTCAACTAAAACTTGTTCTTTCCGTCAAAAGCTTCTCGAAAACCGCCATTAGCACCACAACCACCAATTGTTGATGCTGTGGTTGTAGATGGTGTGAGCCAAAACCTCAACAATTTCTACTGTGCCAAAACACCATGAATTTAAACACATAATAGGAGTTAGTTAAGAATTAACAAGATCAAATAGTTTTTGTTATGCAGAGAGAAAGAAAAAAAGACAGTAATATCTGATTTGGAACTAAGAGACCATACAAATTATGTTGGCTTCCAGCAGATATATTCCTTGTTCGTACATGATTAAATTGAATATATGGAGTGTGTGAGTGTGCATGCGTGTGTGCGTACGCATATGTATCTGTATGTGCATGAGTCAGTGTGCGTGCATAAGACAGAGAGAGAGAGAGAGAGAGGAGAGAGAGAGAGATAGCGTAAGTGTCCAAGTGAAAATGTATGTGTGAGAGAACATGTATGCGTGTAAGGGGTAATTTGTGCGTGTATGATTGAGAGAGAATGCCTGTGAGAGCGAGACATAGAGAGGGGTGTGATTGATCATTTATTCTCATTACGTTGTTTCTGAATGGCGGTGGAGGGTATGATCTTTAAAACAAGAGAATGCATTGCTATATTCAATTTACGCTCTATTGCATTCTGAGTTCAAATCCTGCGGGGTCAACCTCCCTTTCATCTTTCAGGAATCATGTACTGGGTCGATATATTCGTTTGAACCTTTCCCCAAATCTATGATAGAATTTATATTGATTTAAGGCATAATTGGTAGAGCAAGCGGACAAAATTCCTTGTTGTGATTCGTTCGGCCCCTTTACTTCCTGAGTTCAAACCCCAGCAAAGACGACTTTGCCTTCCATTCTCTCGGGATCAGTAAAATCAAGTGTAATCGACAACACCCTTTCCCTTAGATGTGTGGCTTATCTTGCTTTTATGCTACAAGCTTTTGTTATATGAGTCAATATAAGACCTACGTAGTCGCATAATATACTAGAAGGTACACACAAATATCCTTCAAATTACATGAGACCGTCTTCAGTGAAACAAGTAATGATACTTCTAATAAAGTTGTCTTAGATACATCGAAAACAAATGACTGATTGCCACAGCTAACTTTATTAAGGTTCACCTGAGCCAAAACAACAAACTACAACAAATATTGTGTTGCATTTTCACACCGGAAGACAAATACTTAAGGCACGAGAAAGGACTTGGGTGTTTTAGTTGATTCCATTTCTTCACTCATACACGGTTTATCCGACACTTTTTTCATGTAAGTAACAGTTAAGCACTGGAGTCGATATAATCGACTAAGTCCCTTCTCATCCACCAGATGCTGGCCTAGTGCCAAAATTTGAAACCAATATTTAAGCTATCTGATGTATTAACTAATACATATTTTATCTGATTCGTATATTAATTCATACATATTTTATACGATATTTATCCGATACTTATCTTAAATGATACACATTCTGTTTTATCCTCGATGTATCGCATACATGTGTTAAATGATATTTTTCTTTTAATTAAACATGTTTTATCTGATACTTATTTTATCATATACATATTTTATATCCATGTTCATTTTAGATTATAGTTATTTTACGCGATATTTATTTTACATATCTTTATTATTTACATACACACACACACACACACACATATACATATATATATATATATATATATATATATATATATATATATATATATGTCATCGCCATTATATATCATAAATCCTGTATACTTTATCTCACATTTCTTTTATATGATATTCATATTTATTAATTATTCTATCTGATACGCATTTTATTTTATACTTTATCTCATTTCATACATACTTTATTTAATACCTATCTTATCATATTCTTATTTTCTCAGTATTCATTTATCTCATAACTATTTTATCTCGTTCTTATTTTATCAATCCTCCGTGGCCGAAGTGCTTAAAATAAAATCACTACGCCAATGTTAGAAATGGCCTTCTGTCTAGTCTTTGAACTGTTGTTATACTGGGTCACTGCCTTCTGGGATTGTAGTCAATTATATCGATCCAAAACCTTTGTCTGGCGCTTAGCCGTTCGATAAATAGATTTCGATTAAATTAGTCAATTTGAGGTCAATATTATGGGATAAATCCTCCTGAAAGCACTGCTGCAGTATGGTCGTAGAAAAATTACTGAACCTGAAAGAGAGGAATGCATGAAAGCAAAAGAAGACCGCGTTTGAAGTAGATTGACAAATGAACTGAAAAGTGCATTAATGATAGTTATTGTTGTGTAATGAGGAAACATTTGTGGGAGACGGACGCACACGCAGCAAGAATGTGTGTGTGTGTGTATAAGTGTATACTCATGTGTGTGTGTTTATATAGCATATATATGTATATATGTGTGTATATATATATACATACATTTATATGCATGTGTGTATGTGTTTGTGTATATAAGCATACATATATATATATATATATA
>NC_043008.1:32786044-32798544 GCF_006345805.1 Octopus sinensis
ATGAAAGATACTCCTGAACGTGTTCGTTCGGACCATCGCCTGTTTGCTTTGCTCAGAGAAGACTGTAGAGGTGGCGGCTTTGCTACGGACACCACGAAGTTTATATGTGGCTCATGACTCAGCTGAAAACAATTTTATTCATTTATTCATTAAAAAAATAAAGAAATTAAGATGGATCAAGCGTGTTGAAAAGCAAAAGAATTATAAATTGATGTGTTCGTACTTTTAAGACATTGAAGATCTCTATTGTTGTAAAAATAAAAAGCAAAATTGATTTTTTAAAATTGATCTTTGACGTTGTTCTTCTCGGGAGCAAAATAAGCAGCAAGGACATGGTTAACGTAACTACAATGACCCCTTAATTGACATTACAACACAAACTAGCACTGTGGTGACTAGAGGGGTTCACGTCCAGCAAACGCGAAACTAATTTTTCCACCAACAGGGAGAAAATTATAAATGGGCGGCGGATAATTAATGTTACACACTAGTAAACATACATGCATACATATACACACAGTATGTACATGTGTATACATCTGTATATGTATATGATGCATATGTGTGTATAGTGTGTGTTTGTATGTGTGTGTGTATGCATATGTGTGTATAGTGTGTGTGTGTGTGTGTGTGTGTGTGTGTGTGTGTGTGTGTCTGTGTGTGTGTGTGTGTGTGTGTGTGTGTGTGTGTGATGTGTGCTGGCTTGCGGGACATTTATTAGCGGATATATATGTATAGTGTCAGGAGGGGTAGACCAGAGATAGAGAACAGAGAGGGTATATATTGATTCCCTGTGACCAAGAACAAAAATTGTGATTATAATTTCAGAATTAATTTCATTCGATACATTTCAACTTCAGCCATGCTTAATTAGTTCAGCTAATTAGTCATGAATTCAACTTGTTTTTTGCACTGCATTCGATTATAATCAAATCATTATGTCTGTCTTTCTATGCAAACTAATGAGAAACAGGTTAACGAGAGAGAAGAGCTTCTACGCGATCGCTTGACCTGCTACGAATAGCGGCCCAATCTCCCATAACTTAGACTCTTTTGCCTGGAAGAAAAGTACAGAGTGGACGCACTCGTATATATAAAAGAGGGATATGTATGGCTGGAGCGCTTTTATTTATATTCCAGAGATTATCGAGTTATCTGATGAAAAGAACGACGTCTAATTTTTACGTTCAAATCTACGTTTTATTCATTGTGTTCTTTATACTTGCAGTCATGCTTATTCTATCGGTTGCTTTTTGCAGAACCGCTAATTTACGGGGACATAGCCAAACCAACACCGGATGTCAAGCTATGGCTGAAGACAAACACAAATACACATACACACGCACTCAGACGCACATGCACACACAAACGTATATATATATATATATATATAAATGTATATGTGTATACGATGGTCTTCTTTCAGTTTCCGTCAATCAAATCCACTCACAAGACTTTGGTTGGCCTGGGGTTACAGTAGAAAGCACTTGCTCAGGGAGCCACGCAGTGGGACTGAACCTGAAACAGTGTGGTTGGGGATCAAACTTCTCACTACACAACCACGCCTGCACTTTAATTTTAAAAATTACATTTATTAGAAACAATAGTTACCTACATAATTTCACTCTCTAAAAGAAGAACGATTAATCTTTTTTGAAGAATTTTTTTTTATTGAATTTTCCTGTTTGCACTTAATACTTTAAAAACTTGGTTAGTATGATGTCAAAGCTGTTTCAGGAAATCAGCACTGAAACCCAATATTATTCCTGGAGCCATACATAAGAGATTTGAGAACTGGATGCAGCTTCGAACCGTAGATTGACTACTGTTGTTGTAGGTCTTTGATCAGGATTGAACTGGAACTGAACAGCACTAGCAGAAGTATCTTTGGTGTGCTTGCATGCATACGTCACTTCTAGGTAATATTATTGATTTAGACGTTCTTTTTAAACTATGACAGCTAGCTGAATTTCCTTCTGGAAGTATATAGAGTAGATTGTCTCGACTCAGCACATTACAAGAACTTCTTTTATTGATTCCAGGCAGATAAAACAGCAAGTTTGGTTCCAACGCTGTCTCAGCTTATAATGTTCTGTTAAAAATTGTATCCGATAATTAGATTTCACAAGCGATTTAAATTTCTTTCTGCACGCGTACATGCAAAAAAGTATTATAGGTTTATAAAGATGTATATTATGTAAATTATATTTAATATATCCATAAATATAGAAAGTGTATGTTTAGCACAGACATTCATTCAAATGCGCGCGCCCACACATGTACACACACATACATGTGAATATATCTGTGTGTACGTGTGTCTATATGTATATTGGTATATGCGTGTATGTATGTATGTATGTATGTATGTATGTATGTATGTATGCATGCATGCATGCATGCATACATAGTTTTATTTTGGGATATTTGTCTCTGATATTTCATAATAAGGCATAGATTGCATTGTTTTAAACAATATCTAATGGAGTAGATCCGTTAATGATAAAAACTCTGATGTCAGTAGATTTACTTCTCTCTTTCATTTACCAGATATGCTTCGAGAGTAATGTTTCCTTCAGGAGAAAGATTTTGAGTCCCAAATAGGGGGACTTGAAGATACTGATGTATGTTGATCTTAAAATGAGCCATATTGATGTGTACTTCGCTACTTTAAACACACACATACACACACACACACACACACACACACACACACACACACACAAAATATATTAATGTTTATTATGTGAGATTGTATGCATAAACAATTTAACATTTAATCGAAAGATCACTCAATACTTTTAGTAACAGTACATGAGTACATATGTTTCAATATTTACAAGGAAAAGGTTGATAGTAACTTCGAGGTTTCGGCTTACTTGCTGAAATATATATATACTTGGGTCTAGATAGTCGACTAATATCCTTAAAGGCAGTGCCTCACATGGGCCACAAACCAGCGAAAGAATAAAAAAGAAACTTAAACTGAGATAGAAAATTAAAATTAAAAAACTAATAAACTATTTATATTTGAATATCTAGTTATATCTAACTATATATAACTAATCTAGTTATACTCACTGGAGGCGCAATGCCCAGTGGTTGGGGTAGCAGACTCGCGGTCGTGGGATCGCGGTTTCGATTCCCAGATCAGGCGTTGTGAGTGTTTATTGAGCGAAAACACCTAAAGATCCACGAGGCTCCGGCAGGGGGGGGTGGCGAACCCTGCTGTACTCTTTCACCACAACTTTCTCTCACTCTTTGTTTCTGTTGTACCTGTATTTCAAAGGGCCAGACTTGTCACGCTGAATCTCCCCGAGAACTATGTTAAGGTACGCATATCTGTGGAGTGCTCAGCCACTTACACGTAATTTCACGAGCAGGCTGTTCCGTTGATCGGATCAACTAGAACCCTCATCGTCGTAACCCACAGAGTACCATGGTTTGTATTCAATTATATATAATTCTCAACTATCAGGTCATCCCATAAGTTCTATCCGATTTTATCTGTTTGAAAATTAAATGAAACTTAAAAGTATTTTAGGATGTCTAATGGAATTAAAAATTATTTTTATGCATTTGTGTACATTTAAACTAATTAAATATTATTTTACAGGATAATAGAATTAAAATTTCTTTGATTAAAACCCTTTCTAACATGGAAGTATCAAAGAGCATTTGAGGCACATAATGCTTTATGAGTACAAAAAAGGAAACTCTGCAGCCGAAGCGACTCGAAACATACACTCAGTTTATGGGAAAGAATGCTTGAATAAAAGAACTTGCAGAAGATGGTTCGCAAAATTCAGTGGCTTGGTAAAAGGGAAAAAGCTCAACCACAACCGAGAAGGGAACGTTATGGGAAAACGTTTCTTCTTTCTATCTGGTGGGATTGCAAAGGGGTAATTCACTTTGAATTGTTACCACCTAATGCAACAATCAATGCTCAAGTCCACTGTCAGCAATTAGAGCGTTTGAACCAAGCTTTGAAGAAAAAAGACCCGCTTTAGTGAATTGAAAAGGAATGATGTTTCATCAGGACAATGCACGACCCCATAAAGATCACATCACAGAAGATCGAAGAGCTTGGTTGGGAAAAAATTCCTCATCCTCTTTATTCTCCCGACCTTGCTCCTTCAGACTACCATTTGTTTGGGTGATATAACTTTCGCAAGCCAGGAGGAGGTCAAACCTGACATTTCAGAGTTCTTCGCTTTGAAACAAAAAGATTTTTACATTGATGGGATTAAAAAGCTAGTAAACAAATGGAAGGAAGTCTTAGATAATCAGGGAAAGTACATTGATAATTAAATTTCAATTAAATATAACATTTGATGACTTGTTTTCTTTATTCAAAATTCGGACGGAACTTATGGGACGACCTGATATATATAATTTAGTTATATTTAATTAACTGGATGGACTTAACTATATGTTAATAATCTAGTTATATTAAACTGTATGTAAATAAATTCATTATATCTAATTCGCTAGTTATATTTAGCTATATATAAATAATCCAGTTATATTCAACTAGTCTAGTAATTGTGAAATCTCTACGTATTAGAAATTCTTTTATTTCTTTTTTGATGCGTAAGGTTTATAGATCTTCATAACTGTATTTCATTGTATTAAAGGCATAGATTATGTTCCATAATTAAAGAAGATGAAGGCATAGCACTCGAACACACTGATAGACAGGGTAACAGAATATTATAAATAATCTTACGAATATGAATCTAGAAATATTTTCGAAGCCACTAACGTCTCTCTAACGATGTTCAGAAAGTCATGAACAATATATGTATAAATAATATATTCTACATTTTTTTTATCTTTACAATTATCATGCATAACACTGAACGTCTGGTAAAATTTTAAATGTTTCACACCTTATCACGTGACATCACCCCTACGACTAATTTGCAACAACTGTCCCCCAGCATCCTTGTCCCGGCTGTGAACTCCCCTGCTCTCTTTAATACCTCTATTTCAGTTAGATTAAGACATTTTGTATAACTATTCTATAATTCGAGCTAAGCACCTGGATTTGAGCCTTAAACGATCGGCTTTTTAGGTTACCGTATAATGCCAACCCTGCTCCTACCTGAGACAATCTTTTCTTTCATGCGTCCAGTTTCAGTATAATAAGTTTCAGTCAAGTGTTGCAGATTTAATATGTGATTTTGTGTAAGAAATCATTATCAATATTCTTGTCGTTGCAAGGCGGCGAGCTGGCAGAATTGTTAGAAGGCGGGGCTAAATGCTTAGCGGCATTTAGTCCATCTTTAAGTTCTGAGTTCAAATTTCGCTGAGGTCGACTTTACCTATCATCCTTCCTGGGTCAATAAAATAAATACCAGTTGAGCCCTTGGGTCCGTGTAATCGATTTACACACACCTCCCAGAAATGCTGACCTTGTGCCAAAATTTGAAACCAGTATTCTTGTTGTTGCAAAGTGGTGAGCCGGCAGAATCGTTAGAAGGCCGGGCAAAATGCTTATCGGCATTTCGTCTGTCTTTACCTTCTGATTTCAAATTTCTTCGTGGTCGATTTTGCCTGTCATCATTTCCAGGTCGATAAAATAACTACCAGTTGAACACTGGGGTAGATGTAATCGCTCTAAACCCCCACCCCCACCCCACCAAAACTGCTGGACTTGTACCAAAATTTGAAACCAATATTCTTGTTGTTACTTTTTGTTATCAATAGTGCAGCGAAGGTTTCCACATATTAAGGCTTTGATTTGACTTTTGTCGACATTTCTAGTATTATTGTATCGGTCTCACGAGGCGGGGGTTAGTTCACTTTCTGTATAATGTTAATACCTTTGGGTAAGTCATGAAAAGCACAACATTCATTCATCGTTCAGTCTCAGAAGCTATGGGAATTAATCAGATATGATGATCGGCATCTCTGATCGCCAATGGTCAAACAATTGACTTTATTCATTGCAACCAATAATGCTATCATCACCAGAATATATAAAACAGGGCGTATGTGGATGTGTGAGTGTGTGCGCGCGTGTACTTGTGTGTGTGTGATTAGGTGTACGTTCAGAAGCCCTTACTTCTCCTTCTCCTCCTCCTCCTCCTACAGAAGGTAAAGAGTGAAAAGAAGGAACAGAGGATAACAGATAGAAAGAAAGAGGGCAGTAACAGAACGTGTCATCAAGATAGAAAGAGCGAAGGAGAGGATATATTTCACTATTACAGTAAAAAAATATATAGCACAGACACACATTTACACAGACATACACTTGTGTGTGTGTGTATGTGTGTGTGTGTGTGTGTGTGTGTGTGTGTAGTTCTCTTCTATTTCTATTTGAAGTCTTCCTGTAAGGTGGGAGCTGGTTTCTAATAAAGGTGTAAAGCTCGATCGTTGGAATGTAGATAACAAAAACTCACATTTTGAACTTGAGAAAAAAATGTCTTGAATATTTCTATTATTTTGCTTACACATTGTGTCTGTAATGTACGTGGTTTATTTTTTTGAAAATCCTAGCTTTTTCAGTTTGTCACTTTGGCATTTACTCACAAAACTAAGTGCACCAATTATTGAAATATCGGAAAATTTATTAAACTAAGTAAAGAAAATGAAGAATTCGATGTATTTATTCATAATTATCCTCTTTCTCTAAGAGATATTTACATCAGCAGGGCAGCTGGCTTTTATGACGGTACATACTTCTTCAAGTCCAGTGGTTCTCAGCTGGGGGTCTATATGGCCCTTGGGGGCCTATAAAGATTTTGTTGTTAAAATTTATATGCAGTAAATTGGGTATACTTTTATAATAAGCAAAATATTTCAAAGATTCTTTTCTATTGCTTCTAATAGTATTTGATTATAAAAATATATGATATTTTTAACCATCGAGTGGCTAGGAGGGTTCATCCGAATAAAATAGGAATCAAAGGGGTCTACAAGTAACAAAAAAGTTCAGCAATAGAAACCGATAGATTAAGTACCAGACTTTAAAAATATGTACTGGGGTACTGACAAGAAAACCTCTCAAGGCGTCGACCCAGAATGACCACAGTCCAATGACTGAAACAAGAGAAAGACAATACATACATACATACATACATACATACATACATACATACATACATACATACATACATACATACATACATACATACATGCATGCATAAATGTGTGTGTCTATGTATATATATATATATACACACACAAAATATATGCATATATATATATATATATATATATATAGAGAGAGAGAGAGAGAGAGAGAGAGAGAGAGGAGAGGTAGAGAGAGAAAAGGAATAGGCAGAAGATATATCTTTTTATGTCGTTATTAATGACACGAAAGCGCCATGTTATTTGTCGATCTATCAAATCTTGCTTGTAATTTCTGATTCCATTCGGGATTTAATGATTAAATGCAAGTAGGCAGGGTAACGACTCTGACTCTTTTCAGAATTCCCTATAGAGCTGGGAGGATGAGCGAAAGTATCCTCTGTTTGGAGATCTTATCCGAACGTTTTCAATAAAATGAATTCTACAGTTAAACACTTTAGCATGGAAGTGCAATGTTGATGTGTTAGGGCCTGGTTTTGGAAAATATTGGATCAGTGTCGTTGGCTTTCATTGCACAGATTCATATGTGAAAATAGATAGATTTAGTTCTACTCTGCGCACCTTGAGCAAATGTCCTCTACAATAACTCCAAGCCGAGCATGCCCCCTGGGTGAATTTGAAAGACGGAAATTGTATGGAAGCCCGTCGTGTTTGTGTATATGTGTGCTTGTGTGCGTGCGTGTGAGTGTGTGTGTATGTATGTGTGTGTGTGTGTGTGTGTGTGTGTGTGTGTGTGTGTGTGTGTGTGTGTGTGTGTGTGTGCGTATGATATATGACTTCGTGTCTGTGTTTGTTACCTCTCCAGCCACTTGGCAGCCGTCGTTGGTGGCTGTGTGGTAAGAAGTTTGCTTCCCAACCACAAAGTTCCAGGTTGAGTCCCACTGCACGGCACCTTGGGCAAATGTCTTTTACTATAGCTTCGGGTTGACCAAAAACCTTGTGAGTGGATTTAGTAGACGGAAACTGAAAGATGCTCGTCTTAAATGTATTTGTGTGTATGTGCGTGTGTGTGCGTGTTTGTTTGTGTGTGTGTGTATGTGTGTTTGTCCCACACCACCACTTGACCATCGGTGTTGGTATATTGACGTCTCCATATCTTGGCAGTTTGGCAAAATACACCGTCAGAATAAGTACCAGGCTTTACAAAATAGTAATAAGTATTGGGGTCGATTCGTTCGACTAAAAATTCCTCAAGGCGGTGCCCCAGCATGACCGCAGTCAAATGATTGAAACAAGTAATAGATTTATGTTAACTTAGTGGTTCAGCTAAAGAGACCAATAGATTAAGCATCACATTTTTTTAAAAAAGAGTCTTAGGCCCTGGGAATGATTAGTTCGACTAAAACCCTCCCAGACAGGGTCCAAGCATGATCGCAATCCAATGACTGAAACAAGTAAACTATAAAGGGTAAAAGATAAAAGCACGCAAAAATTGGGTGGTTGTGTTAAGCCAGGTGCCGTTTTAAGTCTACTATCATTTCTTGTATAGCTGACAGATAAACATAGTGACCTCATAAATCAAACGATTAAATGTTTTTGTGCGTGTGTTGAGGACTACCAAAGTATATATCAAAGGGACAAGATGAAGATTGAGTGGGAAAAATTAATGGGTTCACATTAATTTGTGACATAAATGAATAGCACAATCGGTAGAGCGGCAAGCAAAATGTGAATCTATGTTCTGAGTTCAAATATCGTCTATGTTAACTATGTATATCAATCAAGTTAAGCACTGGGGACGATTTAATTGATCATCTTTACCCCCTCATCTCCCTAAATTAAAAAAAGCATTATATCGTCATCGTCATCGTCGTCACATCATCATCATCATCATCATCATCATCATCATCGGAGGAGGAGGAGGAGGAGGAGGAGGAGGACAACGTACGCAAGATGGTTTGTGTATTTAGTACGTTCTTGTACGCTATGAGTGCAAACCCAATTTTGATGACGTCTTTCATCCTCCAAATTCCAGAGTCGAATAAATGAACTATATTCACCAATAAAGCTTACTCCTCATTGCCAGTAAAAGAATTATTATTATTATTATTATTATTATTATTATTATTATTATTATTATTATTGTTATTGTTGTTGTTGTTGTTGTTGCTGTTATCATTATTAAAGCGGCGAACTGGAAGAATCATTAGAACGCCGGGTGAAATGCTTAGTGGTACTTCGTCTGAGTTCAAATTCCGCCGAGTTCGACTTTGCCTTTCATCCTTTCGGGGTCGATAAATTAAGTACCAGTTGCGTACTGGGGTCGATCTAAACGAACTTGAGACCTTGAGCTTCCAGTAGAAAGGATTATTATTGTTATCATTATTGAGTGAGAGTGCAATGCATGCCATCAAAGTAACACTGGGATAATATACGAAACCCAGTATATCCATCATGGATATACTGATAAGGTCAGACCAGGCACATGCATTACAATCATGTGTGCGCGACACGATGATCCTCATATCAAGATAAACAGCGCACGACCTTGCAGATGGGGCCCAGCTGGTTGAGTAGCCCATCCCACACAAAAGGTCCCTGAATAAGGGTTGTTTAAGGATGTTAAACGAAACACCCAAAAATTCCTCTCAACGCATGACTATAATATTCCCCCACTATTTCTGCTCGAGATCAGAGATGCACATATCGTCAGCCACTAAGGAATATAATCTATTGGTTAAGGTCAACAACTAACAAGCAAATCTATGGTATTGAGCAGAATATTTGCTGTAGCCCATTTTTTATGCCAAGACAAAACAACGTACATGATAACACTTCCAATTAGTTAAGATCAGAAGCCATGTGAGCCACTGCCTGATACTGCATCTATCATCATCATCATCATCATCATCATCATTATTATTATTATTATTATCATTATTATTATTATTATTATTATTATTATTATTATTGTTGTTGTTGTTGTTGTTGTTGTTGTTGTCATCATCATCATCATCATCATCATCATCATCATCATCATCATCTCATCATCATTATTATTATTATTTTATTATTATTATTATTATTATTATTATTATTATATTATTATTATTACGGCGGCGAGCTGGCAAAATCGTTAGCCGGGCGAAATACTATCTGTATTTCGTCTGCTGCTACGTTCTAAGTTCAAATTCCGCCGAGGTCGACTCTGCCATTAATCCTTTTGGAGTCGATAAATTAAGTACCAGTGAAACACTGGGGTCGATGTAATCGACTAGTCCCCTCCCTCAAAATAGCTGCCCCTGTGGCAAAATTTGAAATTATTATTATTATTATTATTATTATTATTATTATTATTATTATTATTATTAAGGCGGCTATCTGCTATCTTGTTGAACTGTTAACCCGGTGGACAAAATGCTTTGGGGCATTTTGTCTGTCTATACGTTCTGATTTCAAATTCCAACGAAGTCGACCTTGCCTTTCATCTTTTCGATGTCGATAAAATGAGCATCAGTTAATGACTGGAGTTGATGAAATCGTCTAACTTCCTCCGCCAAAATTTCAGGCCTTGTTCATACAGTAGGAAGTATAATTTATATTATCAAAGGTGGCGAGCCGGCAGAATCATTAGTATACCGGTTAAAATGCTCACGGCATTTCGTCCGTTTTTACGTTGTGAGTTTAATTCTTCCGGAGTCGAAGTTGCTTTTCATCCTTTCGGGGTCGATAAAATAAGTACAAGTTGATCCCTGGGGTCTAACTAATTGATTTACCCCCTCCCGAAGTTACTGGCCGGTGCCAAAATTTGAAACCATTATCAGAAATCATTGACAATATCAGAGCAATAGATGACAGAATGTGTACAGCACCAAAGAATAGCCTTCCGATATTATTCAATTATATCCCATTAAGTTCTGGGTTATAGTATGGCTTTTTCTTTCTTTGTTTCTTTCCTTGTTTCTTTCTTTCTTACTTTCTTACCTTGTTTGTTTCTTTCTTCTTTCACCCACCCACTAATCTAATCTATTTCAATTGTGCCTCCGCCATATTGCTGTTTGATCAAACACTAAAGCGTAACAATGATTCAGTAGCGCATATAATGTTTTCGTTCTGTTTGAATAGATGATCTGATAGCCGTAGTTATATGAATATATTTAGATCCAATTGGAATCATTTCTGATATTCTCCTCTCTGGCAACACTACTCTTCAGAATCTGTAATACATAAATATTTCGGAGGTGAATTACAAACGTAGAGTCTGCCAATTATGCTATTATCTTTTAATCACCTATATTCTGCAGTAAAATGCATAAAGGAAGAAAAATATATGTATATTCTATGCCAAGTTGTCAAGGGAGCTTCTTCAAATATTCAGCACAGCATTCGAACGTCCCTTTTAAAAATGAATAAACGTCTGCTGCAAGAGAAACAAGGGAGATATGGGTAACTTGTATAGGGTAAGTTGACCCACCAGAAATAGTTGCCAAATTTTCCTCAGGCCCCAGGTTACTTTACAATACTACTGATATCACTGTATTACTGTATCAATATATCGACCAGACTATCGAATGTTGTTATTACACCACTGATCACGATGCGTCTTCTCACATTATTGTAGCTTTCGAATGATGCTTCCTCGCTGCATAGAACATTGTTCCCCTGAACAGAACGCCAGGCCGTCGCAGGTTTACCCTTTTACAGCTGAGAGAACTGGAGCAACGTGAAATGAAGTGTTTTACTCAAGAACACAACGTGACACCGGTCTGGTAATTGAAATTATGATCCTGCGATCATGAGCGCAATACCTTTACCACTAGGCCATGCGCTTTCATATGTTGGATGATATAATATTAAATACGATATACTGTAGCTGAAAATTTGCCTAGATGGTCATTGTTGGATTTCCGTTAATCGTTGGTGAGCTTGATTCGGGAGAGTTGGGGTTAAACAACAAGGATTGTTTTTTTTGAAATCATCCTAATGTGAATCTATGGAACAACACAAATTTATGATGCCTCACGGCGATATTCAACAGTTTGTTACTTTCAATTCTTGCTACCATACTGTTCACCGCCATTTCTTTAACTAATAGACGAGACAGAGCTAGAATAAGTGAAACGAAGGCTATGTCGGTTCCTTTATCAATTTCAGAATAACAACACAGAACGTTGCCTGCACGCATATATATCAATATATTAACCACTCAACCACTACAATTTCTCTTCTTTTGTATCAAAACGTATTTTCAAGTTAAGCTGCCTTACAGTTTTGTCATTTTCTTTTTCTGAAGAAATTTTCGCTCTTACTATTGTCATATTGTTCCTGATAAAGGCATAAGACCAACAGTTTTGAAGGGAGTGGGGCTAATCGATATAATCGATCCAACGTATAATTGAGACTTTATTTTATCAATCCTAGAAGGAATGACAGGTAAACTTAAACTCGGTGGGATTTGAACT
>NC_043008.1:32803544-32816044 GCF_006345805.1 Octopus sinensis
ATTTAGTTAATGATGTATTTAGTTAATTCCATTTTTAGCCAACATAGTATTTAATTGATGCTACATTTAATGACATTTAATTAAAGTTATGCTTAATGATGTATCTTAATATATTTCATATAATATTTAAATAATACCATATAGTTAGCTAATATAGTATTTAATTAGTACTGTTTTAGTGTACATAGTATTTAGCTAATGCCGTATTTAACATAGTATTTCGCCAATGTACCGTTTAGTTAATACCACATATAGTTAACATAGTTTTTAGTAATTGCTACGTTTAGTCAATGTAGTATTCAGTTAATGCTGCATTTAGTCAATATCGTATTTAATTATCATAATTGAGTGTTCCTATCTCTAAATAGCATACCTGTATTGTGTTAGTTAGAAATGGATAGTTGAATCATATACTGTGTGTTTATTTGTCATTCTGTCGCTTAAACACAGATGGTTAAGTGCCAAAGTATTAAGAAGTACCGGATCAAAATTCCTAGCCAATTTTTTCATCTTCACGTTCTCTGTCCAACTCACTCCAAGATCGATTTTGATTTTCAGTATTTTGTGAGTCAGTAAAATTATGCCCAATCTAGTACCGAAATCAATAAAACCGATCACTCCTTGCCACAAATGGTGTACTAATAATACACAAGTCAGATTATTCCATGTACTGGAGTTGATATAATAAACTGTTAACTCCTCCCTCGCACTAAATTATCAGCTTCGTTCTTATATTGAGTTTCAAATGGCTTAAGGCCAGCAATTTCGAGGGAGGGGCTAGTCGATTGCGTCGACCCCAGTACTCAATTGGTGCTTACTTTATCGACTGCAAAAGGATGAATGGCAAAGTCGAACCCAACGGGATTTGAACTCAGAACATAAGGACAGTAGAAATGCTGCTAAGCATTTTGCCCGGCGTGCTAACAATTCTGCCAGCTCGCCGCCTTGGCTTCGATCTTATATTAGACATCATTATTATAGTTACTGTATAAGACAGCAAGCTGGCAGAATCGTTAGCACTCCAAACAAAATGTTTTGAGCCATTTCTTCCAAATTAACATTTTGAGGTCAAATTCTACCGAGGCCGATTTTGTCTTTCTTCCTTTCATCCCGCCCCTAAAACTTTCAGGCCTAGTATCTATAGTAGAAAGAATAATTCTAATTAGTGTGGTAGTTGCCATTAAATGACGTACATCATTTAAGAATTTTTCCAGTATTTGATTGGTATTTTATTTATTGACCCTACCCAACCTCGACCTTATAGTACAGATAGCTGAAAACACTACTACCTCTGCCAATTCGCACCTAATCCTTCACTGACCATTAAAATAAGGAAGCAAACACTCCTATAATTTGGTGGGGCTGTGAGCCCTAGTAATAAAAAAAATTTGTTTGGCGTGGGTAAGGTGGCGAGCTGGCAGAATTGTTAGCACGCCGGGCGAAATGCGTAGCCATATTTCGTCTGCCGTTACGCTCTGAGTTCAAATTCCGCCGAGGTCGACTTTGCCTTTCATCCTTTCGGGGTCGATAAATTAAGTACCAGTTACGCACTAGGGTCAGTGTAATTGACTTGATCTGTTTGTCTGTCCTTGTTTGTCCCCTCTGTGTTTAGCCCCTTGTGGGTAGTAAAGAAATAGGTACTCTAAAGCAAGCTTCCAATATCTGAGAGTTTTGATGTCTTTCTGTAAGCTGTTAGCATTCAGATTGCTCTGTCAAATGTAACGTTTATTTATTTGTATTGATTTTAATTAATCATGCATTATCTCGTAGCTTCGAGATTTTGCTAATTGTTTATTTTTACAATGGCATTTTAGGGTAGGCACGAGAGGTTGGATTTGGCAGGCTGGAACATAAATATGTAGGCCCGATATGACCGGTTTAAATACTAAAAGGCAATATATTTGCTGGAAAATACTGCTTCCAATCTAATTTACTCACGTGTCTCTTTGTGGTTTTATTTTATAGCCAGTAAAAGAAATATGTAAACTTCTACAAATGTTCATACGCAGGAAAATCAAAACAAGGGCAGTATAAACATCGACAAGTTATAGTTTAGTCTAACCCAAGGTCAGTCTTGATCGAGCAGAAAATCTTCAAAAGTATTATAGCTATAACTATCCTGTCTTTTTAAGAGTGTTTGTGACTCCCTTATCCAAAGTCCTTTCTTTGATGTTGGTTTGTTTACGTCCCCGTAAACTAGCCGTTCGGCAAAAGAGACCGATGAAATAAGCACCAAACTTTAAAGGTTGATTCGTTTGACTAAAATCCTTCAAGTCGACCCCAGTATGATAACAGTCCAATGAACGAAACAAATAAAAAACAAGGACGTTGAATCGACAGAATATTATGTGCACCTAATCCGTGTATTCGGAAACTACTCTACGGCAAATATTCGGATCAGACCTGTCCTGTTCGAGGATAACTGCTTCCCTTTCTCCCAACAATCTTAGCCGTCCAGAAACTTATAGATACTGCCCCCCACCATAACTAAACAATTAAAAAGGACTATAAGAATCTCTTGAGTGCTGAGCAAAATGTCTTGAATTTAGCTTTTGGTTTCGAATTTCATGGAGACGAACTCTACTCTTCATTCTGTCAGAGTACTGAAATAAGTACTTAAGAAGTACTTGGGTCAGTTTAATCTATCTTGGTTTATTGGTTCTCTCTTCAAAATTTTCTTGTTTGAGAATGATTTAAGTGCACATAATCTATTGAAAGAAAACAATTATAAATGAACAGTTTAGAGTTCAAAGAGAGTTGCGTGACTAAATCGTTTGCCATCCAGATAAATATAGTGTCAGGGGTTCGATCTCTATAGTCGACGACATATGTTAATACCATGTGAGTTAAATGTGGTAAACGGCTATTGTATATGAACACTTTTTGTGTATACATACACACACGCACGCACACACACGCGCGCGCATGCGCACAGACAAAATGGCAGACACACTTACACACACACGTATATATAAATATATCGGTGTAGTAAAAGTATATCATAATATGTTTTACAGTGCAAACATCCTTTGATATAGCGTTCAAAACGTTGAGTAGAGTGGATAGATATGTATATTATCTCAAATGTTTACAGTCTAGTCCGGGTTTCACCTTCGGCTGGGTTCTTTATGACTGCCATGACCTGCAAAATACTGAGCGGAACTGGGTAGACTGCCAACTCTTAATGTAAGCACACACTCAAACATGTATGTGCGTGTGTGTATGTATGTATGTATGTATGTATGTATGTATGTACGTACGTACGTATGTATGTATGTATGTATGTATGTATGTATGTATGTATGTATGTATGTATGTATGTATGTATAAAATACTTACGGAAATTTTGATGAAACTGACTTCGAAAATTGTGTTTCGCAAAGCCGGCAATGGCGAAATCTCAAAGCAAATGCATTAGTATTGAACCTTTTATACTGTAGTGGACGTTAGTACACATATTTATAAAACAAGAGATTTTACATACACACACACACGCCACACTACACACACATACATATCAATACACACATCTACACACGCATACACATATATACACACATATCCACACACACATGCACATATTGCACATTTGTAAGCAATTTCCAATAAATCGGCGCACTCAAGAAAAATAGTTAAGTCACTTTACACTGAAGTGCAGTTGAACTTATCGATCTCTTACGAGTATATCTATATATTCGACAAGTAAATTAATGCACAAAGCCTGAAGATGCTGCCCCAGCTTGGTCGCAAGCCAAAATCTGAAAGAAGTGATATAATGGGTTGATTTCTTATCACTTCATAGTCTAACTGTTTTAATGCATTTGATCGTTTACAGACATTACTTAAAATCGGTCTTATATAATTGATGTAGGTAGAAACTTTTACACGCTCACATATACACATCGACGTACAATATTGTAGTAGACACTTGCAGAAAGCCCCACGCAGTGGGACTGAGCCCAGAACCATGTGGTTGGGAAGCAAGCTTCTAAACGCATACACGGTATTACGTTTACAATAAGCAGTAAGTTAGTAGCATTATGCAATATGTCTAGTACAGAATATAACTTAATAAACGTATGTATTACGTTTATTACGTTAACAAGCTTTCCATTATGTTAACTTTCTTGCCCCCACCCCACCCTTCTCGCTTAAGAAAACTTTCATAAATATTGCTAGAATGAAAGGAGAAATAATGAATGGTATTGAAATACAGGAAGCTTCTTGGTTATTATAATGAATGACGAGAGTTATGGAGAGAAGAGAGACAGAGAGCATGTGTGTGTGTCTGTGTCTGTGTGTGTGTGTGTATATATATATATATATATATATATATATATATATATATATATGTATAAGGGTGAAAAGGAACACACGAGTTGATATATATGAAAAAACAAGTAAAAAATAGAAAATGCTAACACTATAAAATTATTTTAGCATTTTCTATTTTTTACTTGTTTTTTCATATATATATATATTATATATATATATATATATATATATATATATATATATATATATATATATATATACTGTATGTGTGTGAGTGTGTGTGGTTCATGCTCTAGCGTTTATTAATCGGTTTCAGATTATGTGTGAACGCGCGCACTGGAAGAGCCTGCCTGAGAAGCTGCTCTTCCCGGAGGCAGTGAGCGTGCGCGAAAGACAATTCGCTTCAGCTTAAAGTTGTCAATAACTCGAAATTAAAAGAAAAAAAAAGAGAAAATACTAATAAACACATAAATAAATAAATATTAAAGTACATATCGTTAAGCTTCTGTCTCTTCCTCGCTATTAACTCGGATTAAAAGCTTTTCCCTCGGGTCTTTAACGTGGCTAATTCTAATTCACGTTTAAGCCGTGAAAGATGTACAGTGATGTACAACACTGTGTTCACGTAGAAATGACTAGATAACATAATGATAATTTTGAGGATAAATGTTAATAACCATAACTGCACTTTGTTGGTGCAGCACAGGTTAAGTTTCCACACCTGTAAAGTTGATTTATTTTGGCTCGTGAAGAACAAATGACGAGAAAGTGTTTCTGTATGGATTTCATGAGTAAACAAAGCTACTGACTTGTATCTTTTTGTTTCGGTTATCACACTGTGGCCATGTTCGAGCACCACCTTAAAGTGTTTAGTCGAGCAAATTGACACCAGAACTTTGTTTTAAAATCTAGTACTTATTCTATCTGTCACCTTTTGCCCAACCGCTAAGTTCTGGATACATAAACGCCGAGGAGGGAATTTGCAGGTTAGGTTCAGTGACGAAGGAACCACTTCCTTGTTGGCTTGTCTAATCTTAGTATTTTCCTTGGGATAGGATTCTATTACAAATCGCATGCACTCACATAATGTCTGTATATATATATATATATATATACATATATATATATATATATATATTTATGTTTATTTATTTATTTATTTATACACACACATATACGTATACATATGTGTGTGTGTGTGTGTATGCAGACATTATGTGAGCGCCTGCGCGTTTGTAATGAAATCCTATCCAAAGGAAAATATTAAAATTACACAAGCCAACAAGGAAGAGGCTTCTTCGTCACACAACCTAGCCTGCAAATTTTCTCCTCAAATCTTACCCTACCGTGATAAAATAAAAGAGGAACAAACACACACACACATATACGACAAGCTTCCATACAGTTTCATCAACCAAATCCATTCACAAGGCTTTGGTGCCCAAGGTGACGTGCAGTGGGACTGAACCCGGAAGCATGTTTGTCCGTGCTTTACCAGTAAGGTACCCGGCATAAACCATTCGTTTTATTATCCATTATACATATATACATATATATGTGTGTGTGTGTGTGTGGTGTGTGTGTGTGAAGTATATTTGCCACTTAAATGTGGCTAAGCACTAAAGGTGGATGCTACTGTAGCTTGTAGCCCCAGAACATATTCTCCAGTTGGCTATTGATACACTTTCTTGTTTACACTTTTCCAAGATCAGTGACTTTTCGTCACTGGAAAAAGGATATATGTATTTGCATTGGGACCCCTTCGCATCGAAGACCGGTGATTGTCGTGCGCTGACGACGGATAAATATTCAGAAACCCGGGTCTGTGCGTATCACGTCAGGTCGACGATGGGAAGGATGGCTTCCCTTTGCAAATGCTAACAGGGCACAGAAAATGTGTCAATAGCCAACTGGAGATGTTCTCCTGGGGCTACAAGCTACAGTAGCATCCACTCTTAGTGGTTAGCCACATTTAAGTGGCAAATATACTTCACATTGTCGTGCAGCTACTGTTTATACCTCGTTCAGAGATTTATTACATATATATATATTAGGCTGACGCTCAGTTAAAGATGGAAAAAGACTGGGTGTGTGACGTTTCGCGGATGGCTCTTCGTCAGAAAGTCGAAAGAGAAAAGGTCCGGAGAGAAAAGAAAGAATAGTCCGAGTAAATTTGTAACATTGTGTATAGATAAATATATCATTCAAATGAATTTAGACAGTCAGATTTTCACATTTTAATTTTTGATTTCATCTTTCCATAAGTACGTTAATGTTTTATCACATTTCAGATAAAAGTATACGTTGAGGCATTAACAAACTAGAATAGCATCGCTGTATATAAAAGTGGAAATAATCTGAAACCATTTATATAGCGGCATTAACAAACTGAATATGACATTACTGTATTGTTTCTAATTTACTATTGTGCAAATCTATATAGTCTGTTAACGACAATACGCATGCATTAACCTGAAGCGTGTTGTAAAACATGAAAGTACTTGTAAAGGTTTAAAAATACACAAATAGCATTGAAAAGATCGAACTGTCACTAATGTGTGTTTATGTATACACGTGCATACGTGTGTGTGCGCACGTGCACATCATTAGCGCCGTATTTCTTCTGCCTGTTAGTTGAAGTGAAAACCACACACAGGTTCAACTGATTGCTACAGTTACATCATTGACGTTACTTGTATTTCAGTTAATAAATTCTGTCTGACGCACGAGATATTCCAATATTCCAACTGCGATCCTGTTATATTAGCATATCAACTCACAACTAATGAATCATCTTCCTGTTCATTTTATAATTATTTACTAGATTTTATAAACATCTCTTCCTCATATATATGTATATATATATATATATATATATATATATATATATATATATATATATATGTGTGTGTGTGTGTGTGTGTCTGTGCGTGTTTATATATATGTATATTTGTATGAATATATATATACATATATATATATATATATATATACACACACACATATATAGATACACATATGTATGTATGAAAAATATATACATTTGTGTGTATATATATATACGTATGTATATATATATATACGTATGTATATATATATATAATATATATTATATATATATATATATATATTATATATATATATATATATATGGAGAGAGAGAGAGAGAGAGAGAGCATGTGTTTGTATGTTTGCATGTACCCATAATCAGTGGTATATCTTCATATATTCATGTCTGTCAAAAGATATCCGCTAGCCTGCAGATATGCAATTGCATACACTAAATTAACGAGTGTCGTTACTAGTGTTTTTCTTTGCCATTCATTATTTCTTATACGTTCTTATCGAATGGTGCTCTATATTCTAATGTATGTTCAGAACACTACCTTATCTTGCTAGTCCATCAGTTGCTTCTCACCTTGTCTTTTCTGTTGCTTTGGAGTTTGTTAACAAACCAACTTCTCTTCTTGCGTGTCCGACCTTCTTGTGCTACAGTATCTCTACGATCTAACGAGCAAACTTATGTGGGAATGAATAAGTAAGGATAAGCTAACGTCTTTACTCTTTCATTGTAGTCATGTAATTTACACACAGATCAATAATAACATTACATCCAACAACTTCAACAACCCCTAGCCGCAGAAATGGTTTCTATGCAATCGCCAGGTCTACCAGAAACATCAGATCTTTCATTTCCTTGAAAGCACACACTTCATTCTAATTTGGAAATTACATACGAGGTAATGTAATTCTAGATACATTATGTTTGTTGTTGTCCCAATTTCGAATTGGAGTAACGGAATTACTTCAGCACAAATCACATCAACTTCAAACTGATGAATGAATTACTTATCTAGCACAGGGATATTGAAATATACGAGATGGTGAACGAGAGGTTCTAAGATGTCGTTATAAGCTACGGACCCTCGGTTTATTTTATGAGAACATCTGTCTCTGAGAAAGGTTGATACAGCTCCTTAAAAGTGGTGGAGGTGACCTGTATGCATGACTAAGCAGTGTTGTGTATGGGTCCAGAAAGAGCAAAGCTCAGGGAGTACACTACAACAGAAAAACAATTAGTAACGGTTACATTTAGGACTATTTGTAACAGGTGAGATATCTAGCAACATCCTGCACTTGAGAGACGGTATCAATCGACTTGAGTCATCATTGCCACTGGATCTATCTTCTTTAGTAATACTGGGGAATGTGTCCTCCACTCTTAATACCGTTCTAAGACACAATAGTGCTAGTATCTTCTCTCGCAATGCGGACCATGAATGTGGGATCTCGGGTTGGGGACGGGCTATCGTTATGGAGATCAGGATATTACATATGTCCACGGTGGTGAAATAATTCTATTTCCGTAGTTTCTTCATTCGTGAGCGCACGCGGTGAGGTGTGTAGCACAAACGCGCAGTCAAGATTCACCGGTCATTAGTAAGGCTTCATCCTCTGTCGGTGGTGCTTCTTAAAAACTACTTTCATCAACTGAAGATGACCATCCTCTAGTTCTATGGTTAGCAAGAAATATATGTGTGTGTGTGTATGTATGTATATGCATAAAACATATATACATACTTGTATATGTATATATACGCATAAAACACATACATGCGTGTATATGTATATATATGTATGTATATATATATATATATAGATATATATATATATATATATATATATATATTAATATATATATATATACATATATATATACATATATATATATACTATATATATATATATATATATACATATATAATATACATATATATATATACATATATATATATAATATCTATATATATATATATATATACATATATATATACATATATATATATATATATATATATATATACAATATATATATATATATATATATATATACATATATATATATATATATATATATATTATATATATATATACTATATATATATATATATATATATATATATATATATATATATATATATATGCAAACGTGTATGTGCGTGCATACGTTTCCTCCGTGAAAGAAGTAAACACTCGTCTACTCCATATATAACATTATGAGTCAACAACTTTCTCGGCCATAACAATCTCTACGTATCCTGAAAACGAAAGTTCTTGAAGCGTAATCCTGAATCAATTTTTACACTTCTTCTAAGTATGTTTACAATTATATATCATAGTTTTTTCACATACATTGTGACGCATAATTAAATAAAATAAATTAAGATCAGGGCTTGAACATGTTTCTCGAAGCTATCAACTCCTTCGAGGTACCTAAAGTTTGCAAAATAAAGGTTTCGCTAAAGGCAACGAACTGGCAGAAACGTTAGCACGCCGGGCGAAATGCTTAGCGATATTTCGTCTGCCGCTACGTTCTGAGTTCAAATTCCGCCGAGGTCGACTTTGCCTTTCATCCTTTCGGGGTCGATTAAATAAGTACCAGTTACGCACTGGGGTCGATATAATCGACTTAATCCGTTTGTCTGTCCTTGTTTGTCCTCTCTGTGTTTAGCCCCTTGTGGATAGTATATAAATAGGTATTTCGTCTGCCGTTGCGTTCTGAGTTCAAATTCCGCCGAGGTTGACTTTGCCTTTCATCCTTTCGAGGTCGATTAAATAAGTACCAGTTACGCACTGGGGTCGATGTAATCGACTTAATCCGTTTGTTTGTCCTTGTTTATTTTCTCTGTATTTAGCCCCTTGTGGGTAGTAAAGAAATAGGTATTTTGTTTGTCTTTACGTTCATTCTTTCAGGGTCGATAAATTAAGTACCAGTTGCGTACTGGAGTTGATCTAATCGACTGGCCTCTTCCCCACAAAAAATTTCGTGCCTTGTGTCTAGAGCAGAAAAGAAAAGAATAAAGAGTTACGCTGAGTGGTGATACGACTAGATAGCCAATACGCTAACAAAAGATCTCTGTGAGACTACAAAGGAGTCTTGATGTAATCCCTTGACCTGCAAGAAATTGCAGCGTAATGTCTTCCAAATCGTACTCATCTGTCTTAAAATTGACACACATAATATAATCCTTGATACGCTACCATTTACTTGCTTCAGTCATTGGATTGCGGCATGCTGAGCCATTTCCTTGAAGGATTTAGTCAAAGAAATCGACCCCAGTACGTATTTTTTTTAGTCTAGTACTTCTATCGATCTCTTTTGCCTGTTCCCTAAGTTACGGGAATGATATTAAACGAACACTATTTGTCGAATTGTGAAGGAGACAAACACAAAGACAGACAAACACACAGACGACGGGCTTTCACACAGTTTCGTCAAGTTCACTCATATGGAGCTGGTCGGCCCAACTCCTTTTGACACTTACTTAAGGTACTGCGCAGTAAGACTGAACCCGAAACTACATGGTTGCAAAGCGAGCTTCTTAACTACAGGATCGTCATCTCTGAAACCCGTCTTTTTTCTTCTTCTTTTTTTTCATCTACGTTTACTAAATCGTCTTTGGTCAGAGCTGA
The DNA here is from genome assembly GCF_006345805.1 of Octopus sinensis. Taxonomy (NCBI): domain Eukaryota; kingdom Metazoa; phylum Mollusca; class Cephalopoda; order Octopoda; family Octopodidae; genus Octopus; species Octopus sinensis. Next base: position 32,814,294 of record NC_043008.1, read on the forward strand.
CATGGACCTAAACAAGAACAATTAGAGAGAAAACTCTAACTTCACTAACACAGAGGAGAGCTGGAAATGAAACAACAATCCTGGGTCAGTTTAACCTAGCATGCTACAGTTCCTACTTTGTTAAAGTTGATATCATGTGTATGTTAATATGATTGATTCCAGATTGTAGCATAAACTATACAATTCTAAAGGAGCATATACTGTCTGCACAGCAAATGAAATTAAGAGCAGGGAAAAATCAGCAATATATTTAAGTATAATTTCAGTAACCATCATTATAACCTAAAGGTAAAGTTTCGGGTTGCAAGTAACCAAGAGTCATAGGGCTTTTGGCATTAAAAATACAATAATATAATGATAAAATACTCAGCAAACGCTGCCATTCAGATTTGTATTTTACATAATGTAGTCTTCGAAGGTATGTGATCTATGGATTAGTGTTGAGCTTACGCTCGCAAGACCGTGATTTCGAATTACCAGATATGGTAGTGCACTTTTATTGACAAGCAAAACACTTCATTTGATCTTGCTCCAATTCACTTAGCTATAAATGAACGGACTTAGCATCCTCTTGAGGGGAGTGGGGGCATGTTGTGATCACTTATACTCCATCGTAACTGAGTAAACATCCCTATGATTCTTTAGACTCAAAACTATACTCAGCCTTGCTCGATTCTAATAATGGAGAACCTGAGATAAGGGTAAAAAGGTCATAAATGAAAGATTTTTTATATATATAATAACGCTTCTCCATCAAGCCTGAACTGAGATTAATCAATAACAACTTTTATGTTATCCAATGCTGAAAGACGAAAGCCAAAGTCGCTCACGCTGGGTTTCGCATGGCGAAAAGAGGGGTAACTAAATACCTCAGTACATTTCGTCTGATGCTCCACCGAATCTGCCGACCTACCGTCTCTTGGTATATAGAATGTTACATCATATGGCAAATTTATGCATTTATATTTACATAACTGCATTTGCGTTTTTAATCGGCTGAAGTTACTAAGTGACTCAAGGCCAAGAGTTTCGTTCATTCTTTTCTTTTATTCTTTTATTTGTTTCAGTCATTTGACTGCGGCCATGCTGTAGCACCACCTTTTAGTCGAGCAAATCGACCCCAGGACTTATTCTTTGTAAACCTAGTACTTATTCTATCGGTCTCTTTTGACGAACCGCTAAGTTACGGGGACGTAAACACACCAGCATCGGTTGTCAATTAAAAAGCATGTATTTGAATATATGTTATTGTATACATGCGTATATATGTATATGTGTGTATATATGCATGCGTATATGTGTATGTGTGTATGTATGTGTATATGTGTGTATATGTATGGGTGCATGTGTATGTATGTCTGTATTTATTTGTATGTGTGTACGTATGTGCGTATAAGCTTGTATATATGCATGTGTGCGTGTGCATATATACATATATACATTTTTCACTTGTTTCAGTCATTTGACTGCGGCCATGCTGGAGCACCGCTTATTCTTTGCAAGCCTATTACTTATTCTGTTGATTTTTTTTGCCGAACCACTAAGTTACGGGAACATAAACAACACACCGACATCGGTTGTCAAGCGATGGTGGGGTAACAAACACAAACACAAATACATATATATATATATAATATATATATATATATATATATATATATATAATATACACGACGGGCCTTTTTCAGTTTCCGTTTACCAAATCCACTCACAAGATTTTGGTCGGCCCGAGGCTATAGTAGAAGACACTT
>NC_043008.1:32821044-32826044 GCF_006345805.1 Octopus sinensis
ACAGGACTATGCATCATATCACATAAGCAGGAGAACCCAGTCATGATTATCAGACAATTTCGGCGACCACATTACCCCTAACGTCTAGCTTCCTAACTTCCCAGAATGCAACTCCCTTGATTGTTATGTGTGGGGCGCAGTTGAGCGTGAGTCCAGCAAAACTCCTTATAATACCAAAGATGAATCGAAGGCAAGGATTGTGGCAGCATTCACCAACTTAAACAAGGAGACAGTCAAGAAGAGTTACAGGAGATTTCGAAGTCGTCTGGAGGTCGTTGTTGAAGCCAATGGCGATTTTATTGAATAAATTTACTCGTTAGTATTTCAAGATATTTGGATGTAATTTTGATATATACATCTGTTAAAATAAGACGCAGTGTTATTTTCATCTTTGCGTAATTTAGACGACAATATATTCACCACACCCTGTACATACATACATACATACATACATACATATATACATACATATATACATACATACATACATACATACATACATACATACATACATACATACATACATACATACATATACATACACATGCATAAACATATGTTGTATATCTAAAAGTCTACATATATATATATTTATATATTTATATATTTATATATTTATATATACACACACACACACACACACATATATATATATATATACTTTATTTAAAGCAGCAGAAAATTCAACAAAACCTGTTACTCTGAGTTTCCCGTTGCCGTTTATCGGACAGTTTTTCTAGCAAAAACTGTCCGATGAACGACAACGGGAAACTCAGAGTAACAGGTTTTGTTGAATTTTCTGCTGCTTTAAATAAAGCATATTACTCTACCACTGGTATTTGAGTACTCTTTTTTTCCACCTTGTTTCACATTTATGTGTTTACTCCGGTATATATATATATATATATATATATATATATACATTTGCGAGAGAATTGGAAGTGGGGTGAATGAAACTTACGAAAATGTTATGATAATAAGATCAAAACCAAACCGAAATTCGGTGCTAAAAGCTGTCCTACGCCTTCAAAACAAAAATCAGATTGTCCATTAAACTCGGCATTCAGTTTATTCTTAATTTATTGAAATTAAATCTCATCACTCAGGGCTTTGCATAATTGGCACCAAGTTTTTATTTTCCGTTTCATCCATGAAGGATATTTAAATAATTTGTTGTGTATGGCTTTCAGTGTCTTCGTTAGTGTCTGCGTGTCTGTGTTTGTTGTAAAATCGAAAAATCCAGGATCACTACATTCCCACACTTCTTCTGAATTACTGTGCTTTTATTTTATCCGCATATCTATACATTTATGTGATCGTGTGGCGTCGCCGGGTAGCTCACACTACATTCTTTCTCCGACATTCTGTATAGCACCAAACATCTCTCTTTCAAAACAACACATACTTCACGCCGCTTCTTACATTTCCCCTTTTATCGCTCTCCGAAACCGCATTTCATTCTCACAACTTTTCATTCATTACATACTCCTCTTCTTTCATCTTCTCACATTTTAACTTATTCACTTCTTGCTTACTAAAAATACCCTTAACATTATTACCATGTCAAAACACCTTTCTACAAAACTTCAAAAATTATTCAATCCACAGAACAGCTATCCATTTTCTTCTCCATTCACTATTCCTGGAAGAGTCGGGAGGGTAGAGTCCTCAGGCACCTTCTGAGAGTTTACAGCTCCGTTCCTACGGGCAAGTAATTAGAATGTCGCAGGAAAGAATAGGATTCTTCAAACTGAGCAAAAGGAAAAGAATTAGAAATCAAACTTTCTAGTTGCCATGGTGTACAGAACAACAGGGCTTGCCCTACCTCTCCAGTATTTCTAATGTGATAATTGGTTTTTATCGTATACGCATAAATTCAAATCAAAAACGACTGTATGACTTCAATCGTAAAAGTGTTAAAATAGTTTCCGCACATGTGACATTAACTTTTTATGCTAAATATGGTACTCCAATTAATATATTCTTCTTCGGATTTAGTTAAACATGGCTTATTCTCACGTCTGAAGGCATTTCTATATGATTAGAATATGTAAAACAAATTGATCAATATACCGTATGTTAACTTTCCTGAAAAACATTGAGGAATAAACTTATCATCTTTTAATATTGAGTCTACATTAGACCTCATTCTGACTTGCAGCACTCAGCAGCGAACCCATGCAGTGCATACTGGAGATCACCTCTTGATGAACCAAGTAGCAAATATCGGTGACCAGTCTTACACCCACCGATTGATTATGATATCACTTTCACAACTGTTGCGCATGTCTATCCAGTTCATAAAAATTATGAAGAGGCGAGGTGACAAAACGTCCCCCTGCTGAAGTCCTACAATGTATCAGTGTCATTTACCCGAATACAAACATCTGAGCATTCGTATAGGGACTTCATGTCATTGAGAAATCACAGCTCAGGTCAAATTATCGACGTGGTGGAAAGCATTGTCGTGTCGAAGAAGCACGTCGTGTAGTCGGTCGGATCGTTTCAGCTGAATTTCTCATTGTATAAAGGTGATTTGCGACGGTATCATGAGAGTCTCCCATTTGGTGGGTTGAATTCTCGAGTGAATTGATGTAGATCCTGGATGAGATGGTTCAATCTGTTCTCAATGAATTGATTAGGCCGACCGGAATAAGGAGAGTCTGCGAGGTCGACTTTCCCCTACTTGAAGCATGAAAGCCATTTGTGTGAAGTTCTTTTAGTAATAACAGCTCCGTACGCAGCACAAATGTCTTCAGCAAGCTTTGGAATCTTGACTGAAAGCGAAGAAGCGCAAGCGTCAAAAATGTTCATTTTTATTCTACTTGATACTCTATCATCATGTGCATGAAGAGAGGTAAAATTTGTTCAAATTTCCAAAACGGTAAACAAAAAGGAAGACTAGAAATACAAACAGAAATCTAAAGCAGTAATGTTATTGCAATTTAATAATTATATTTATTAGCTAGTCTGCAGCAGAGACGTCTGTAAACTAGAGGAAAAAGTAAAGGAATGCCAATAAGATGCAAAGTAACATTTTGTTGAGTTCATCAGTTAATAGGTACCTTTATGATTCTTTCGAGAAATATCAGGTTTAGTACGGTTAAAGTGACTTCAATTAAATAAAATTAAACTTAATTACGTCAGACGCAATAATTAAGGATTTGATTAGAAATTAGTTAGGAAAAGAGTATTTAGTATATTCCATTGTAGGTAAATTAAGAAGAAAGCGGAAAAATCGTTAATTATACAACTTAGGCATTCGTTTTACTTATTTATACCCAGTTAAGTTCATTATGTGAGATTTTTGTACTCTTTTATGGTCTATTATAGGTAGTGCTCTTCCTTATAAAGGGGGGCGGTGCAATTGTAATTTATACCCGGTAAAGACGTTTGAATTACTCAATTGTGAATCCAACCTAATTAGCAAACATAGCGTGCTATTAATTCGCTTTCTCATACATCAAAACATTCTTCAAATATCTACACACACGGCTTTGGTCGGCCCTACAATATAGTAGAAGACTATACAGATATAAATACATGTATACATACACATATATATACATACACATATACATATATACATACATACATACGTATATACGTACAGTTCCACTCAAAATTGCTTTAAAATCTTGTTTGTGATTTGTAACTGTATTTTTTATGCACGTTTGCGTGTGCACGCAAATGCACACACATTATATATATATGTATGTATGTATGTATGTATGTATGTATGTATGTATATATATATATATATATATATATATATATATATATATATATATATATATATATAATATATATATAATCACCTACTGAGTGAAACATTATTTATGACATTTTCAATGTTGACGTTACGACACGGAAAGGAAGTTTCCTTTCGGAAATTCTTCCACTCATTGTCCAATCGCCTTCCTTTTTTTGTGCTTCCGGTATTTAAGTCCTATTGATATCGTCTGCGTTAATGATAGTTTCTTCACAGTTTAAATTACGTGACTTGCTGTTAATATTGAATTTGCCCTGCACTGATGTACCCTGATCAGATGTCCGGGTTTGTGACAACAAATTCCCTATTGTTGTTGTTGTTGTTGTATTTGATCTTCATGTTTTTAATCTTTTACTTGTTTTAGTCGTTGAACTGCAGTCATGATGGAGCATCGCCTTGGACAATTTCAGTTGAAAACATCGACCGCTTTTTTTAAAGTCTGGTATATTATCGGTTTTATTTGCCGAACCGCACACACACACACACACACACACACACACACACATATGCATACATACATACACACACACACGTAACGGCAGACGAAATACCGCAGGACTGAATCAGAATCTGACTTGAAAAATCGATGCAGATGACGCCTAGCCTTAATTTATTCGGGTTTCTCACTAGCAAAGGGAAGAATCGCCTGTTAGGTACGAATGTTTGCATCAACAGTAATTGAACTCTCATCAAAGACATCCAATAACCATCAGATAAGCTAAGCTGCGTGCGTATACAGTTAGGTGAATAATTTAGAAGAAAACCACAGCTAGCTCGATAATAATTGGTAAAATACACCGAAAAAGATAAAATCTTGGCATTAAATAATCTTGAAAGCGCAAAACTTGAGTAGCATTTTTTCTACATTCCCTCTTCTCCCGCCACGATCCCACATACACACGCACACACACACACACTAATTAGAATGTAGATTCTCTTCATTGGTTAGATATTAGCTTTGAAATCTATTTTGTGGAAGTTTTTATTTTTCTTCTTTTGTTCAGATAAGTTGTAATCTGAAAATAGAAATGTCAAGATAAATATTATAAAATAAATGAGGTTTACAGATTTAACCAAAGGAAAGATGATTGATAGGATCAGTCTCATCGTAGTTAGAGAATTTTAATAAGAACCAAAAGTTCCACTGTCCATACTGAACCGTTTGGGAAATAATTTATTCATCAATTATATATATAGGATCGATTTACCCACCAAATAAATTACACTT
>NC_043008.1:32831044-32863544 GCF_006345805.1 Octopus sinensis
AGTCTCAGAAACTGGTGAGAGGAAGTTACCCACCGAACGGCAACCTCACCCAAATGCTTACAACAGACTTTACCCACTAAAAGCACCTAAAATCCAGATTTTATTTAATTCAGGGATTTTCAAGTCAATGATACAGGCCAATCAATATCGAGCTGGTGTCAAGCAATAATAATTAGTCAAAATTGTCAGCATCAATGAAGGCGAATAAAACGACTATGTGTGTATATGTATGCTTGTATGTGTGCATATGTATGTATGTGTGTATATATATGTTAGTATGTGTATAAGTATGCATGTATGTGGGTATGTTTATGCATGTATGTGTGTGTGTGAGAGAGGGAAATGAAAAGTGTTAGTGGATGTAAGTGTATGTGAGCCAAAAGAGTATTTTCGGATTAACCAGACTTTAGATAACACCTACTAATCGATGTTCTTAATCTTCTATTTATGTCAATCTTCGAACACACGTTTTTATCATGCTTGATGCAAATAATTTCAACTTTTCCCTTTTCTCCTCACACATTCTCTTTTTAATAGATATACTCTCTCTCCCTCACCCTCTCTTTCTCTCTCTCTCTCTCTCACACACACACACAATCATCCCCTTTCTCTTTCACTCTCTCGTCCTCTTACAGTCATCTTCTTTCTCTCTTTTCTCTCTCTCTCTCTCTCTCTCTCTCTCTCTCTCTTTCAGACGTTCTCTTTCCTCCTTTCACAAAGTCATCTCTCTCCCTCACTATCTCTGTCCCTCTCTCGCCCTCTTACAATCATCCTCTTTCTCCCTTTTCTCTTTCTCTCTTTCTCTCTCTCTCTCTCTCTCTCTCTCTCTCTCTCTTACAGACGGTCTCTTTGCCTCTTTCACACAGTTATCTCTCTCACTGTCACTCTCACTTTTCGCTCTCTTACAGTCATCCCCTTTCTCACTTTTCTCTCTCTTTCGCTTTCTTACATGCGTTCTCTTTCCTTCTTTTTCTCTCTCTTTCACAGTCATCATCTCTCTCTTTCACACAGTCATCCTCTTCCTATCTGACTGACAGTCTCTCTTTCTCTCTCTCTCTCTCTCTCTCTCTCCCACTATCTCTCTCTTACTCTTTTTCTATCTTCCTCTCTCTTGTACAGTCATCTTCTTTCCCGCTATCTTTCTTCATCTCCTCCCTTTTGTCTCTTACCCTTATCATCTTTATCTTTATCTCCTTTTCATAGCTACTTTAGCTTTTCCTTTTCCTTCTCTCTCGCTCTCTCTCTCTCTCTCTCTCTCTCTTTCTCTATAATTATTTCCCTCTTTTTATCATCTTTTCTCTGTTTTTGTCTAACTCTCTTTCAATTCACCTTCTCTCTTTTCCTTTCAACTACTCTCCTTTCCCTCCCTCATTCTCTCTCTTCTCTCTTCTTCCACTCTTTCTCTCTCCTCTCTCCCCTCTCTCTCACTTTTTTTCCCTTTCCATCTCTTCTTTTTCTCTCTATTTCCTCTCTCTCTTTCTATCTCTCTGTCTCCCCCACGTGTCTATGAACCAATGGCAGTAGCATAATGTAAAATTAATATTTTCTAATAATCACTGTCTTTCAGTGAATGCCCTCTAAGATACTTCTGTGTGTGTGTGTTTGGTTTATCCAATTACTAGAGAGATCAATAATCCTGGCCTTCATAGAATTCCCACTCTCTCCTGAAGCAGTTGAGATTGATCATAGTAACTCTCTGCCTAAGCTGTGGCAGCACTCGTTGACGATAGGACAAGCATGAACAGTGAGCAAATTGCTAGAACTGACCTTTTGGGTTAGGAAGAACTGGAGGGCCAGGGGAATTGGTTTCTGACATAAGTGATGAGAAGAGCAGTGACGAGAGAGTCGACAGAGCTCGAATAGAAGAGTCACAAACACTCATTATCAGTTTCATTTGCTCTCTGTCTGTCTGTCTCTGTCTCTCCCCCTCTCCCATAAATGCAATGTAAATAATTTTTTCCCGTTAGAAACCTACAAAAATGACGGTCTTGTTCATCAAATGCGACATGAAATAAAATCATATTAAATAAGTAATACAATTTTACAGAAGTCCGCAATTATTTGTTTTACCTTGCCTTGCGCGGTATTACGAAAGTGCGTCTTACGTAGTCGTTCCATGTGCTAAAACTTGCAGCCAAATTTTCCTTGCTTCAAACAGGATGCATTAGATAATGAACTCGAAAATACACTATCTGATAAAACGATTTGAAGGCCATAGCTGGAAATTCTCCGATCATTGGTTTATACAAACAGGCCGCTAGGGTCAAACGGCAACTTTCTTATTACTGCAGCTTCTTCAGATGCTTTATCTCAGTAATAGTGTCAACTTTTCCCTAAAATATCTGGCATTCTTGAGTATAATTTTCAATATTAACTCTGATACGTACTTAATACATTCTGGCCGGTTTGAAAATGTTAATCGTTGTTGTATTTTGACGAATGTGTGTTTATAACATACTCAATTCCTTGGAATAAGGGGACTTTGTTACACTCGAAGTTTCGACCTTATTGCCAAAGCTACATCGCACTAATGAACTTAACGAGTTTGGCTCTTATGTATACATTCAGTAAACAAATTATGTTGCTAATGCGTGCAGTTACCTGCTTATACGATAACAGAACGATGACATGTATTCATTCTTAATACGTTCTGGCAGATTTGAATGTGAAAATGTTAATCTCTGTCGTATTTCATCATTAGTTAATAACTTCTCTTTTTAGATGATTATGTATTCACAACACACTCGATTCATAAGAGTAAGGTTACTTTAGGACATGTTTCGACCTTGCTGCGTTTCCTCAGCCAAAGCTACTTCGGACTAATGAATCAAACAAAAGATTTTAGCTCTTGTTTGGCAGATGTGTATGTCAACCTCCTGGTTCTCGCTGTTCAACGTGTGCATCACGATTTAACTCTGGCTTCGTGTTTCTCAAAAACACTTTTACTTGTATCTTGCCATTCTAAGGACTTTTACAATAGGAATGATTGCAAACGAGCAGATGTGGGAGCTTCTGCTTGGAAGTGCTAAAATCTCAAACTACATTCTACCACCAAAAAAAAGGGACATATGTGCTCCAGAGTACATATTCCCGTAGAAAATCATTGACTGGTCATGGCTGGAAAGCCTTTCTTTTAATCATATGTTTACTGAATCAAAAATCATCGATTATTCATCATCGTGATTTTAGTACTTATTCCTTTAGCGTACGTTCAAATTCCAACATCGTACCGGTTTTCCAAAACCAGTAATAACATGCGTGTCATCAGTTGATTCTAATTCTATATCAAACGAAATTCGCCAAGAAATAACTAAAACATTAGTCACAGACACGCTTACTAATATACACATGGCCTGAGTTGGTGGATAAAACAAACTATAGACCTTAAGAAACATAAACATGTTACATACATACATATATGTGTATATAGATGTGTGGGTGTATGTGCGAACATACACACACACACATATGTGTATATGTGTGTGTGTGCTTTGAACTGTTATCCCTACACATGTCCTCTCTCCGTTTCTTTTTTCTTTTACGTTCTCCCTCCATTTTTGCCTATCAGTCCTTTCTGTCGAAGAGTGTAGTCTCGAAACGTCAATGACTTTTCCATTCTTCCCGAGCGTCGAAGAATTATATCTGCTTGCTGTTCTCTCACCTGTCTTCGTCTTTTGTTTTCTGTAGATTTGAATTATGTATATATATATATATATATATTTATATATATACACACATACATGCATATGTATTTGACATGGGCGATTCTTTCTTGTCTTGGGATTCACGGTCAAACGGCTGGGTGGAATTGCGCAAAAAATGATACAGATGTGTAGAATGATCCGGTGGCGTTGCTGAGCTTTGTATTTTTCATAGCTTCCATGGTTACCGAGATAATCTACTATAATAATACTCTTGTGTTTATGAATGAGAAAGGAAGGGGTGATAGATGAATAAGGAAGGAAGCGGTGATGTCATACTTGGTAGTGGGACGATGAAAATTGTATGCTGAAAAAATTAATCAAACAGCATTTCAACTCTGTGTGAATATATGTGTGTGTATGTAAAAGGGGGTATGTAAATTTGTGTGTGAGTGTGCGTGTGTGCGTGTAATGGAAGTAGGATGGTTCACCTTTATTCACTTAGTATTTGGGTTTATATTTTGATTTGGCTGAATCTTGGTCGTTTTTTTTTTTTGGTCAGTTATTTTTAGCGTTTTGGCAGAAAAGAAGTCATTCTAAAGTTGTTTTTTAACGTAAGTATGACCAAGCAAGTCGAATGCCTACACAGAGCAGGTTTTACAGCCACATCATCCAAACCGACCGGATGAAACTGGGCTTAGCTGCTAGTATATATATATATATATATATATATATATATATATATATATATATATATATATATATATATATATATATATATATATATAGTAAGCTTACTGATAATAGTACTAAAATAAAATTTAAGACAAGCTAAGTGTAGATCAAGAATTTGAACTGACCAGACAGGGCAATTCAATCTTTATATCTATCTATCTATCTATCTATCTATCTATCTATCTATCTATCTATCTATCTATCTATCTATCTATTTATCTATCTCTATACACCCCCACCCCCCACACACTTTTGTAAAGAGTGTAGCTTTTGAAAAAAAAACTATACTTAATGTTGTTTTAAATCAAGTAAGCACATCGTTTTGAGGGAAATAAATGTCAAATGTATAAAAAGAAAAATCTGTTATGTTTACAAACAGGATAGATAATGATAAACAGATAGCAATTAAGAAACTTTTTTTTATTACTGAACAACTTAACTATAACTACTACAGAAGCCATATATACATTAACAACTAGCCTCTCATAAATCTTAGCAGCCAAATTTTAACGTACTGCGTATTATGAAACACATCTACACATAAGGGATTGTGGGTGTGATTGTAAACACACACTCACGCCCCCCATATATAATATATATATTCTATATATGTGTATATATATTATATAATATATATATATATATATATATATATATATATATATATATATATATATATATATATATATATATAGATATAATATATATACCTATACATACATACATACATACATATATATATATATATATATATATATATATACTATGTCTGAAAGAAGTAACAGCACGAAGCTCCAGTGAGCCGACTTAATGTGTGTGGTGCGTATGTGTGTGCATATATGTGTATATATGTATTTGTGTATATGTGTAAGTCTAGGTGCTTATGTGTTTATATATATATGTAACATATATATGTAACACACACACCACACATACACACATATATATATACACACACACTCACGTTTATGTATTTCTATGTAGGTATACGTGTTTGTGGACGTGTGTATGACAGACACACAGAGACAAATAGCAGCGATTAGCCAAAAGTTATGCTAGGCTTACGACCAGCTTAGCTTTTGTCAAGAAAATAAATATATTCCAGCTCATCAATTTTTCCAATACTTTTCCATTTATTTAGAATAGATAGAGGCAATATGAAAGTTTATATAGATTTTATTTACGGTAATATAATTGGTAATTTGCTCGTTGCTTATGATATAATCTGAGATATAGATTCGATATTATAGGGCTGTAGATAAATGCTAGATATTCCAAGAACTATAAATAACGTCCTTATATACATAGCCTCTGATAATGTCGACCTTTGCATAGAGAATGCAGTGATGTCCATAGATAAATTTCAACTTATTGATGTATATTTTGCAAACCATGAAATAGGTGCACGGAGTCTGCAACAGTCGACTTGGCAAACAAGGGGCTAAGTAAACAGGAATAGACTATAGGTACTGACTGGACTGACATAGGCTGTGATATTGGAGCAGGTATCCACAGGTTACGAGTGTTGCCTCAATTAACACAGGAAGCTAGTACCGATGACAGACACATGCTGCAGACTTAGGTCGGGTAAAGAGAATCTGGCCGTTCCATAGGCTGAAACGGAATATGACTAAAGCAGGGTGCGGGAGACGTACATGATCCAAGAAATCAAAGAATGCTGTTGTTGTTGTTCTTTAGACAGAGGTCAGCCCTCATTGGACACCACCTCTGATCAAAGGCATTCTTGCCACGACCATCCCGTATTTCTTATGATCATAGAATCCAGGCATGTCTGCGTGGTTAAGAAGTTTCTGGTCCAGTCCCACTGTGCCACATGTTGGGCAAGATTCTCCTAGTGTAGCCCGGGGCAAACCAGTGCCTTGTGAATGGATTTGGCAGATAAAAACTGTGTGGAAGGCTAATTGTGTGTGTATGTGAGTACGTTTTGTGTGTGTGTATATGTGTGTGTGCGTGTGTGTGTGTGTGTGCGTGCGTGTGTATGTGTGTGTGAGCCATATCACTTGATAACAGGTGTTGCTTTGTTTCTGCTGCCGTAATTAAATGTTTCGGCAAAAGAATAAGTACTAGACTGGGGTGTTTTTTTTTTATCTAGGAAGCATTTCAAGGCGGTGCCCCAGCATGACCAGTCCAGTGAGTGAAACAAGGAAAAGAAAGATCATATAAAGAAATGTCTTTTTTTTAATACGGTTCGGTTTGATTTGAGAAAGTTTTGGCTAATAACATTGGTAGGTCGATCTTCTCGTATGCTACGGACGTGAGCTAAGCAGTGAGTCGATGTCGCTGTTGCTTAACACAAAGTCATTCCTGATTCAGCACATCTGTGATCAGTCAATTTCGGTTGTAATCATCCATTTATACGGCTTCTGAAACGTGTTCACATTCATAGATACTTCTCTTCAACAGTAACCGAAATCCATCCCATCCACATACCCTGTGTCGAACCGCTATGGAACGAAGACAAACCAACACCGGTTATCAAGCGGTGGGGGAGGCGAATATAAACACATGCACACACAAGCACACACGCGCGCTCGCACACATATAGTGCGGTCTCCCCCGTCAATGTCCCTACGCACACGCGCGCAGGCACATGCGTGTTTGCGTGCGTATATATATTTATATGCAATGGAAGTTGCCTATTATAATCATGGATGATGTTACAAACTTGTCTTAATGATACATAGTGGGTTGCAAACATGGTAGGGATATATTCATATTAGATGCCTAAAGTTATCAACCGGTTAATTCTATCTAAAAGTCTCCATCTATAAAATTTATATTTATTTCATTATATTTACTACGGTTGGTATTTTGACCATATCACACGAGGAGTTATAGGCGGGCAATTTAAACTGGTTGTGTGCATACGTGAATATATATGTATGTATACGTTCGTATATGTAAGTATTCGTATGTTATGTGTATATATATGTGTATTTATGTTACTATCTGTATTTATGCCACTGATGAGGCAAAGCATTTCTTATGTAAAGTCAGAAATCCGGGATCTGGAATTATCCAGTAATATTTTGCTAGTTCATCTTATCCTTTTGTCTTCTTTCCTGGTGCTGTATGAACATTTAATGTGATTTTAGAGACACGTTTTGGCTGCTATTTCCAGCTTGGAAGTATCTCTTAGATACTCTAAATTATAATTTTAATATATATATATATGAATAGATGAGTGTATTTTTACCTTGTTAACAATTAACACGAAGAGAAGATTGCATTGTTTATACCATTTATTCTTTTGAATAGTATCAGTGGAATTTTCGAAACATGTGTAGAAAGTAAAAATACTTGTTTAAACCTGCGTTAACTCCATTTTTTATTCATATATATATATATATGTGTATATATATATCGGTGTCTCAGCATGGCCACAGCTCGTAAGCTGAAACTAGATGAAAATGAAATATATATATATATATACCAATTAAGGACTGAACACGAAAAGGTGGACAGTCAACATGCTAGATATAGACGTCAAATCGCCATTCTCCACAAGGATTATGTTCTCAAATAAAAATAAAATTCAGCACGACCTAAAGCAATGGATGAGACAAAAGAAATAAATATACTAAATGGAATAATTACCTACGTACTGCAGTTTCAGCTATTAATATCACAAGGTCTGTAGCTTCATCAGCGTAGTTTGTTATGAGCATAATATGCTGTACTAGATGAAAAACGGTACCGGAGTCCCGCATGCAAAAAGTACAACCTATTACGTTCGGATGTATCTTTCGAATGCCTCTACTTTTGGCGCGCTGATAATCGAAAAACTAGCCTGCAGCCAATAATTAGCAGCAGTCAATTTATCGGTTTGAGAACATATATTTCATATTTAAAAATTAAGGGTAGAAATGATATTAGTCAATTAAAACCAGTGGTCTAGCACATTAAAAAGAATCCGAAGATTAAAATATTTATATATACCAATTAAGGACTGAACACGAAAAGGTGGACAGTCAACATGCTAGATATAGACGTCAAATCGCCATTCTCCACAAGGATTATGTTCTCAAATAAAAATAAAATTCAGCACGACCTAAAGCAATGGATGAGACAAAAGAAAATACTAAATGGAATAATTACCTACGTACTGCAGTTTCAGCTATTAATATCACAAGGATATCTGTAGCTTCATCAGCGTAGTTTGTTATGAGCATAATATGCTGTACTAGATGAAAAACGGTACCGGAGTCCCGCATGCAAAAAGTACAACCTATTACGTTCGGATGTATCTTTCGAATGCCTCTACTTTTGGCGCGCTGATAATCGAAAAACTAGCCTGCAGCCAATAATTAGCAGCAGTCAATTTATCGGTTTGAGAACATATATTTCATATTTAAAAATTAAGGGTAGAAATTAGAAATGATATTAGTCAATTAAAACCAGTGGTCTAGCACATTAAAAAGAATCCGAAGATTAAAATATTATATATACCAATTAAGGACTGAACACGAAAAGGTGGACAGTCAACATGCTAGATATAGACGTCAAATCGCCATTCTTCACAAGGATTATGTTCTCAAATAAAAATAAAATTCAGCACGACCTAAAGCAATGGATGAGACAAAAGAAATATACTAAATGGAATAATTACCTACGTACTGCAGTTTCAGCTATTAATATCACAAGGATATCTGTAGCTTCATATATATATATATTTTATTATATAGAAGGAGCTCTACAGGACTAGAACTGTTTCATTCAAAAGAAATCATCAGGAAGCTTCCTGATGATTTCTTTTGA
Organism: Octopus sinensis; assembly: GCF_006345805.1. NCBI lineage: Eukaryota > Metazoa > Mollusca > Cephalopoda > Octopoda > Octopodidae > Octopus > Octopus sinensis. The sequence goes on from NC_043008.1 coordinate 32,840,200, forward strand.
ATGAAACAGTTCTAGTCCTGTAGAAGCTCCTTCTATATAATAAATTATTTTACTCTGCTATGTATTGAGTACCTTATTTACTGTGGTTAACCCCGACTCAACCCGGGACCTACATATATATATATATTATATATATATATATATATATATATATATATATATATATATATATATATATATATTATATATGTATGTATATACACATATAAGACAATATAAATAATGGTCATTACGTATTCTTCCTTTTTTAGAGGATTTCCAGTAGTCATTATAGGTACGTTACCGATAGGTTTACACAACTGGTCAATGATTACTACTTTCGTCATACTTTTTATTAAACATGAAAAAAGTTAATCACAACTGTCTACGAACGGTAACATAAAAGATTTTGACCATTTTATAGTGTTATTGAGTGTGTAGTGGTAGGGAGGGATCCCCATTCATCACCCTTTGTACTATCTTATATTCCTCCCCACCACTACACACTCAATAACCCTATAAAATGGTCAAAATGTTTTCATAGGAACTTAGTTCGATTTGAATACTCCACTAGAATGCGAGAAAGCGCTAATATATGACATATGATATAGGTTATATGATGTATAAAAACATGTATTATTCAAATAGATATCTGTAAATATAAAACCATCCGAATTTCTGAGTACCTTATTTCTCTTATATATATATATATATATATATATATATATATATATATATAATTTCAACAATTGAGGGTAAAATTAATTAATATTAATCAATTTCACCAAGTATTCAGTATGTAAAGGGACCATTTAAGGCGAATTCAAATTATTACATAATAATTAATTAATTTTACCCTCACTTGGTGAAATTGATTAATAATTAATTAATTTTACCCTCAATTGTTGAAATTATATATATATATATATATATAATATCTTTATATGTGTGTGTGTGTGACCGCGTATGTATGTCGGCGGCGATTTTTTTTCCTCCGTATTCCCTTCCTTAGATCTTTCTTTTTTCTATGTTCTGACGAAGAGCTCCGCTCGAAACGTTAGATCCTCCTTCTTTCTTTCCTTCCTGAGCGTCCAATAACACTATACTTGTTCCACGTCCTCGCGCGTTGTTGTGTTTTCTTCTTGTGTTTTCATGTTTGGATTAACTATATATATATATATATATATATAGATAATATATATATATTAATATATATATATATATATATATATATATATATATAATACTAAGCAATAAAGGGTTAAGCAACGAATTGCCTTACCACATACCGAATTTAGAAATAGCAGTCACAAGAGTTATAGCTATTTCTTCTACTAAAAAGGGAGATCTCCCTTTTTAGTAGAAGAAATAGTATAACTCTTTGACTGCTATTCTAAATTCGGTATGTGGTAAGGCAATTCGTTGCTAAACCCTTTATTGCTTAGTATTACTTAAATTTTCCTCGAATGAGGCTTTTACATGCCGAAGACTACTTGGTGTAATTGATAATTATTCCAAATTAATTAATTTCACCCTTCATTATTACGGATAACCCTATTTATATATATATATATATATATATATATATATTATATATTATATAATGATGAGCCTCTTTATAGTTTCCGTCCACAGATTTCCGTCACAAGGTATTATTATTGGCAAATTCGAATCATTGATGGAAGACACTTGCCCAAGGTGCTGCGTAGTGGAATCGAATCGGAAAACGGGCGTTTACGAAAAGAACTTCCTAACACGACTGTATTTGAGACTATATATCAATACAATTAGTTAAATGTTTTGTTATGCCTACGGCTATATTCGTTTTCTTCGGTTATAGAACACAATTCAGGAACATTGAGTTTTCCAGTAATCTTCTGTTCATTTATAAAATACAGCGACTGGAATATATTACAACTCTAAATGTATGTATTAACATTATTTACAACTCAAAAGGCGGTGAGCTGGCACAATCGTTAGAGCGATGGACAAAGTGCGTAACAGCATTTCTTTCGGTTCCTTACGCTCTGTCTCAATTCTGCCGATTAGAGACGGTGTAATCGTTTTGTCTCCTCACTAAAATTACTGGCCTTGGGCTAAAATTTAAAAGGCTCATAATCTTTCTTTCTACTATAGGCACAAGGTCTTAAGGGAAAGGGAGACAGTCGATTTTAATTACCCCACCCCGATACTTGACTGGTTGTTATTTCATCGACCCAGAACGATGAAAGGCAAAGTTGAACTCGGAGTAATTTGAACACAGAACGTAAAGGCGGACAAAATGTCACTAACAAGTTTGACCAGCGTGTTAACGATTCTGTCTGTTCGCTGATATTTATATACAATTCACAAGTACATTTTAAAATGATAAAGTATGATTTCAATGTCACTTAGCTGTTATTTCTAGCACATTGAACAATTACGTAGAGTCACCTTTTCGTTGATGTTTAGACATACATCAATGCTGAGCACGCAAACCTCTGATCAAAAGCATTCCAACCATACTCGTCATATCTTAATGAAATTCATACATATCTGTGTCTATTGATATGCATATATAGAGAGAAGGACAGAGAGAGCAGGAGATCACACACACACACCACACACAACACACACACACACACACACACACACACTCACACACACATCACACACACACACACCTCACACACACACATGTATATATTTATATATATAAATGGTATGAATTTTTGTCTGGATCACTATTTTTTACTATTTTTAGCTTTTTTTTTTACCATTTGTTTATCATTCGTTATATACCTAAATTAGATTGGATTAAATTAAATTAAATGTCCTTGTCTTGTCTTGCGTAATTGTTTGCCTTTCCATTTATATATATATATATATATATATATATATATATATACACACGTACAAAGAGAGGGAGACAGAGATAGACAGACAGATAGACAGATCTGCATGTGTCTGTTCTTATTCCTACTTTTATATTAACATTGCTTGAAAAACGGTTGAAACGGTGCTTTTTACTAATATTTCGTAAACTTTTAGTTCGACAATTAGAGATCGATAAATTGTGTAGCAGACATAAAACTAAGTATTGAGGTCGATATAATCCATCCAGATGGTCGCCGTCCAGTGAGGAAAGCTTCAAAACTATAAAAGAAAAACAACAGTTTAGATCATCGATGGCTGACCGTGGATTAAACAGTAGCAAATATATTGCAATTATATTATCAGGGATCAGTCTCAAAGTGTTTAGGCGAAATCCTATTTTATAACGCGATTTCATTCAGAAAAGGCTTAGCTAAGTTTTAAGCCATTATTGAATGTGTATCTGGGTGCGTTTCTTACTATTTCACATTAATCAACCAGAAATCTGCCTCATTCTATTATTTTGTTATTCTCTGCCCTCTATGTTTTCAGAAGAGAAATTTATTGCCGCATTTTCTCAGTATATTGTCACAGTAAACCTTCGCGTGTAGGTTGATTTGTGAGAAGATGTAGGTGTGTGTACAAGTGTTATGCAATATATCTTGTGCAGTGTATGTTTTTATATGTATATATTTCTTTTGTTGTAACGTTGCGTAATGTAGATTGTATTGTGTTACTCTGTGTTGTGTAATTCATGATATATAATGGGTAAAGCCTGCAGCGTTGCATGAGTCTCTACTACATACTGTATATTGCATAATGAAAATGAGCACATGTGTGTGGGTTCCTGCGTGCGCCTGTCCGTGTGTGCGTATTTGCATACGTTTTTATACGTACGTATATGTATGAATACACAAGTATACATCTACATATATATATGTGTGTGTGTGTGTATGTGGATATATATGTTTTTGTATACACACACACACGAGGGGCTGCTGAAAAGTTCTTGGCTTTAAGTAAAAGAAAATACAAGAAGATCAGTTATTATGATTTTCCCTCTCAGATTCACACACTAATTGTAGCGGTCCTTCAGTTTTTCTAAGCCCTATAAAAGAATTTGGAAGGCTAGGCTTCCAACTAGGTCTTTCGCGACACCTTGAAAGCCAGGAACACATATGTTTGTATGCATACGTGTATATATATATATATACATATATATATATATATATATATATATATAATATATATACGCATATGTATATATAATATACGCATATGTATATATCAACCCTGGACTGTAGTAGAAGTCACCTTCAAGGTGCTACACAGCGTGACCGAACCAAAATCAATTGGTTGCAAAGCGAACCTCTTGATCACACAGCTATGCCTGCGCCTAAGTACATCCGAACAGAGAATTCAGGACAAATAACAATTTCAAAACAATATGAATACTTTTGTCTCAACTTCCTTTATCACTAAAATTATATATTTATAATCATTTCATTGGCAAACTTTGACCATTTTACACATATGTGATTGTAAATTTCCCTATTTTATACACTCCTAGATACATTGTATGTATAAAAACGATGGATATTCACGACTAGAGCACTTTTAGTCATATGTTTGCTCGATGGCAGTTTAAATAGGATAAGTATCACCAACACTAACAAAGAGAAAGCACCCCTACGTGATCGACTGCAGAGTCAGCAGAAAGGCATGGTTCTGCTTCAGAGGACATGTTTTCCATAGTTTATGATTCTGTTTCACTGACACATGGTATCCTTGGAGAAGATATATCTACAACTTCGTTTCTCAGTTGTTTAAAATATTTCTACATTGCCCAGCCACCATCAGCACCAATTCGTAACTATTCTCATGCCATCTTTCCCATTCTAGCCCAAGGTGACAGGCTGTTGTCTCTTTTTTCTCTCAGATTCATTCTTACGCCACTTGTGGTTTCAGCTACAATGGGCTGGACATTTTTAAAGAACTTTTCCCCTAAACTTTACACAACTCTCAAATTGTATTCGGTTAAATGTAAGATATCGATCATCTACTGGATATTTTAATATCGGACAAAGTTTCCTTAGCGCAGGTTACTCTTTCATTCATCATTGGTACTGATTTTTATAACAACTAATTCACTAGATAGTTTAGTAAATCGAGCGTTATTGATTTAACAAAAAAGAATCCGATAAAATATACTGGATTTTATGTTTTATTTTAGGCGTTGGTCTGGACTGGTTCTCTTTTATCGTTTATTACTGTTGATCGTTAATAAAAACGGTACATTTTGTCAATTGCTGCTAATCAAGGATCGATTTCTCGTATATAGTCTCATTACGTCTAGGATTTTAATGAGTGGGAGAAGCTAGGTAGTTTGACATTCATTCCTTTCTGAAGAGCGTTAGTGACTGGAATAAAGCAAGATGTCTACAATTATATATCGAACGTGTGTCGTGGATCGAGTGTCTCTGCTTATTTAAAGACAAGATATTTGATAGAATTAGGAATGAGAAAGATGGCTTTAGTCTGGTCTATGTCGATAGAAATGTAATACATACACACATACATAGAAACACATGTATATATCTATATATGTATGTATGTATGTATGACCAGACTATCAGCCAAACCGTCGAAAAGATGTTTTGATGTCCATGACGTGTATTCTGCTATGTTTACAACAGACGACCTGAACACTTACTGACTTACTCCACTTTAGCCACAAACAAGTAACACAATATATTGCACTTGACCATGTGAAGCTGTAGCTTTCTGAAATAATTTGAAACTATTCAATGAGGATTGCCAAAAGCCAGATGGAATCTACTAGGTTAATCTACCCTATCTGAAGACAATGTCTACACAATGCTATAAAATCTAACACAAAAGTTTCAAATCGAGCCGTAGCAAATCGAAACTAAATTCTCTGAAACATTTAGCCCAGAATGCTAATACTTCTGTCAGACCGCTGAACACTTGAAATAGTGGTAATTGGCCACCTTGGATGTCATCTTTATTCAAGCATGTTTTAATATATAGATAGCTTGTAAAGGCAAACGAGAAACTACACGTTTTATTGTGGCTGTTATATTTCAAAGTTTTCTAACGTTAATTAGCTGTTTGAAATGTTTTCTACTAAATGTCAACAAGTATTCACAATTGGCCAAGTTACTTGACATTTATGTAACTGTCTTTATGAATGATATGTGACATTATTCGATCTGTTTTCTGTTAAACGAGTCGAAAGATATGTGTAATAAAAGTGCCAAACGACTTTATGGAAAATATTGATCTGTTACTAACACACAACTTCATACACTTTATAATGGAGGTGGAGGGAAATTAGACTGTGTGACGTTCATTACTTTCGCTTGTGTATTTCTTGCGGAAATGGAGTGACAAGACTTAAATGGAGAAGGAAACTCGGTTTGCAATTTCTCCGTTTCCGGGAACTTACCTAAGTTCATGCGAAGTGCTGGTTATTTCTTTTGATCTGGTGCAAGACAATATTTTTAGGGTAGGTGCATATTCAATAGACAGTATTCGATAGTGTCGATTGTAGGAAATTTAGCTGCTCTTTCTCTATTAAAGTACACTCTTCTTTTAAAGTACACTCCTGAAAAATATATATGTATCATAACTCAATAATAACATTAAAAACATAAGAGAAATGAGTGTGATGGAGAATGTCCTATAGGGGACTGGCAGTAAGCAAGGGTGACAATTTTCTCGATGAAATCTGTTCGCCAACAAGATATATGTGTGGTGTGTGTGTGTGTGTGTGTGTGTGCGTGTGCGTGTGTGTGTGTGTGTGTGTGTGTCTGTGTACTTTCATATATATACTATATTAATCAATGCGAACGGTATTATAGCTCCGATGCAGCCGATTTTATCAATTGGTTTAACACTGGATATTAGATAACCGGACATTTGATCAGGGCATCTAATACACGTGGTCTTCAGAGATGGCATGTTTCTTAATATTCCCGCTTAATGGCAAATATATGAATGCCTGTTTTTCTGGGTTGTGGACTCTTAGACGATTACATGCACACACACACACACACACACACACACACACGGATATGATGTATATTTAAATATACTCGCGTATATTATATCTATATATATATATAAAAGCTGAAGTTGTCTGTGTGTGGCAGGTTTGGTAGCCTTCAACTAACACTATCTCCTCCGAGACCGTAATAGAAGAAAGCTTGCTATTCATTCCGTAGAAGATGAAATTCAAATCGGACCATGTTAAGACCAAAAATTATTTACATCAAAAAGGTGCTTTTTTTCTATGAAAATCCCTATTTTTTACGGTTTCTTGACTGCTGTGTTGCAATTTAACGGTGTATTTCAACCAGAAAAATGTTCGCTTAAAGAGAATAACAAGCTACATAATGCAATATTTTTACTTTTCAAAAATTCCAATTCTAAAGGGTCGAAACAAACCCGAGCAATGCCGGGCGATACTACTAATATACTCTTTACTCTTTTACTCTTTTACTTGTTTCAGTCATTTGACTGCGGCCATGCTGGAGCACCGCCTTTAATCGAGCAAATCGACCCCGGGAATAATTCTTTGTAAGCCCAGTACTTATTCTATCGGTCTCTTTTTGCCGAACCACTAAGTAATGGAGACATAAACACACCAGCATCGGTTGTCAAGCAATGCTAGGGGGACAAACACAGACACACAAACACACACACACGTACATATATATACATATACATATATACGACGAGCTTCTTTCAGTTTCCGTCTACCAAATCCACTCACAAGGCTTTGGTCAGCCCGAGGCTATAGTAGAAGACACTTGCCCAAGGTGCCATGCAGTGGGACTGAACCCAGAACCATGTGGTTGGTAAACAAGCTACTTACGACACAACCACTCCTGCACCTATATATGTGTATATATATATATTTATATATATATATATATATATATATATATATATATATATAAAGAGAGAGAGGGGGAGGGAGAGGGGGAGAGAGAGATAATAGACAGAAAGAGGGAGTGAAGGTGCGTGGCTTAGAGGTTAGGGTATTCTGCTCACGATCGTAATGGGTTGTTTGAGTCCTGATGGCACTTTGTGTCCTCGATCGAGGTGCACTATTTGACGATACTTCAGTCCGCTTAAACAGGATAAGAGTGTGTAACACTTGTATTTCAGATAGCCAACCTTGTCACTTTCTGTGTCACGCTGAATCTCTCTGAGAACTACGTCAAGAGTACACGTGTCTGTCTATTGTAACCGATGTTGTGCCAGTTAGATATAACACTTTGTGCATCTGCTTTTATGCATATATCTTTGTGTGCACGCGCACTCACGCTCACGTGCATGCGCGCGCATGTGTGTGTGCATGCTTGTGTAGGTATACTTATTTCAGTACATAACAGTAAATGAATTGGATGTTTTTATAATTTGTGTCTATAAACAGATTATTATGCATATGTATAAAAGTATTTATTTATATTTGAATGTGTGTCATTTAGAAATTATATCCGTAATCAGGTTGTGTCTGTATGTGAATGGGCGTAGGCCTAACGGAATAAATGCTTGTGTATATGTGCCTCAGTGTATGTATATATATGTGTGTGTTTGTGTGTGTATGTGTGTACACACACACATATATATATATACATTTATATATATATATATATATATATATATATATATATATATATATATATATATATGACAGTATGCACTATCTATGTATAAATAAGGAAGCAGAGTCAGGTGCAGTGTTGCTAATTAGCCGTAATCTAAACTTCCACTAAATGACTTAGCACATTAAATCCATGAGATAATCCTTATTACATACGCGCGCTCATACACACACATACTTGTACGCAAACATACACACGCATACACACACACACATGCATACACACATAATGAACTGAGAGTAAAACACTAGCGTAACTGCAATTAAGCATAAGAAAGTAAGTACTCAATACGATGAAGTAGGCAGGAATAATAATATCTATTAATATCTATTCAAAGGTGAGTCTGAGAATGACTGCTCGGTGTTCATGTTACTAATTCCTGATAAAAACAAATACCGAGTAATGACTTACACACAGCCTCTTTATGCTGGAGGGGAATATACAGACCTGGTTCGGTCGATATTGAGAGGTCCGATCTTATAATCCAGGAAGAGCGCAATATTTCATTAACCAGCTATATATGGCAATTGAACGCTGTGCAAAATCAACGGGAAGCTGCTGAAACAACCTGTGCCATGCCTGAGTGGAGGTAGGCGTTGCAAGCTTTACTTGACTGAGAGGAGAATAATTCTAAAAGACTCACACGATCCTGGGTCCTACCTTAACTAAAAGAGCGAAATATTTAGTCACTGCTTTCACGTTAGAAAAATCGTTTGGCAACGCGGTCGTTCCCTCTCTCGAACTAAAAGACAGACATCAAGTACACAAGCTCATTTGACAAGCGTCGTCTGCGCTGACATACTTCTTGACAATATAAAAATGTGTGTCTACATGCATACATACATACATATAGATATAATATATAGGTATGTTGGTAGGTAATAATGATGTTAGATGAAATGAAAGAACTGTTCCTCTGTTTAGTTACGTATTGGTACAAAAAGTTTTCAAATTTTTCAAGGAAATGAAACGGAATAGAATGAAAGAAAATTTTACACACAAACAAAACACAACTTCCAAACTTTGAAATCATTGTTAAACTCACACTTCACATTCAGCCCTTTATCTCACCACCTCTCACACCAAATAGTTCTCTCTGTTAGATCTCCTCTTTCTCAATCCATACCTTACTTTCTACATCTCTCATATACTTCCTTTTTTCACCTTTTAGCGTATTCACTTATACCGTTTATAATATTACTCTTCTATTAAAGTACACTCCTGAAAAATATTTACGTATCATAACTCAATAATAACACTAAAAATATAAGAAAAATGAGTGTGATGGAGAATGTCCTATAGGGGACTAGTGGTGAGCAAGGGTGACAATTTTCTCGATGATATCTGCTCGCCCACAAGAATAAACCGTGCTGTCTATTCTAGAGTTCTTTTTTAAGCCCATACATTATGAATGTTACAGAAATCCCTGCCCTAGCAGTACTACAAGGGCAGTACTACAGGGAGCACGTTTGAGATACATTCTACAGGCATGGAAATGCCGTCAACTGGGTCTGTCGAAGATCAACGCCAAGTGCTTTTTGTTACGTATTTGCCTGCATGTTTTTCAATAATTCCCAAGTCAACTAATATGGTGGGGATTGTTTCAGTTTTTACTTTCAACATTCTTGTTATTTCTATTTCCAGATTTGTATATTTGGATATTTTCTCTATGTCTTTGCTTGATACATGATTGCTATTATTGTTGTTCTAATTCCTTCCTTTAAAATTTTAGGCCTTGTGCCTTTAGTAGAAAGGATTATTTTATTCGTGCTAGGTTGTCCGGACAGGAATATGTGAACAATGAGCAGAGTTGAAGATATCGCCAGTGCTGAAAAGGAAGGATTGGGTGGGCGAGATATAGAAGAGATATTAAAGTTAAAATAAGTGTATTCATCGAGTGAGTTTGGTCGTGGAAAGAACACAGTTTATTAGTTGAGAAATTATTTTGGTTGGTAGAAAAGATAGAGCTAGGATGTAGAACCCAACAATTTGACAGTGTTATCGTTGTTTCTCTCTCTCTCTCTCTCTCTCTCATTTAGCTCCAGGTAAAATGTTCTATCTGTGATCATTTTGTCATCTTTAACACAAAAACATAGTATCCAATATGTCTTCTCTTGTATAAAGTAATAGTGAGTGATTTGGGGAGATATGACTGTTTTTGTTGTTTTATTTTTCTGCAATCCAAAATGACCGCGTGAAGCTTACTCCTTGGCTCTAGGCGGACGGGATTTGCTGTTGGTTGCTGAATATTAATGAATTAAGCTTCCTCATTTACTACACACATGCACACACACACACACACACACACACACACACACACACACACACACACACACACAACACACACACACACACACACACACACACACGTTTGAGCATTTCTCGTATATTAGTAAGTAACGATTTCAGGTCTTTACCTGACTGAAGCACAAAACCAAATATTTGGTGAGATGGACTAATTACCTCCATCTCAGTATTTGACAGGTACTTATTTTGTCCAGTTCTGAAGGATAAAAAGCTAAATTAATCTCGGTACGATTTCGGCTTGAAACATGAACACACACATCTAAAACACGCAAAGTACTTTATCTTTCAATGCTTCTAATCTATCTCTGCAACCCTAATAAAGACTTTTAACATAAGCACAACACCTGAATTTTAGGGAATCGAACCGTTTATTATATCAATCCAGTATCCTTCTTCTCCATTTGCTATCCCTGGGAGGGGTATGTGGGTAGTCTTCAGGCACCTTCTCCATAGAGTCCGATCAGAAGCAACCACTATTAGACTTTCCAGCTGGACTCCCAAGCGTGACCAACTGAGACAATGGATATCATCCAACGATCACGTTCTTCGTCTACTCTCAGGTCACCTACTGGTTGGTCAACCTTGAATAATCTGTCTTGTGACTCTTTACCACGACATTCAAATCAGATGTCCGTAATCCTGGGGCTGGGACCTCTCAATGCAGTAAAGTAAGGACTCAATCTGGAAAGACTCCCTGATCTCCGAGATACTCTCTCTATCAATAACATTACTCTAGAGATCCTTTGAAGGTGTCCCCTTTCCATCACTTGTATTCACGATCGTACTCTTTCGGTCATTATTCAACATTCATTACTCAGTATTTGCCTGACTTTTAATCGACTTGAGAAGATAATCAAAGGGCGAGTCGGCTATTCCAAAGTCTTACCGATCCTATCATTCATCACTTCTCTTTTATTGTTGCTGCTGTTGTGTGCCTCCTGATCAGCTCTTCTTCAAGAAAGCTGTAATCATAAACCTAACCGCAGTCACTATGTTATTGTATTTTTGCATTTTTTGTTGGGTACAGTTTATTCGGGATGATATTAAGCAATGAGTACTTCGCTTTTATGACAAAGACTCCAAGGGCCTAAATCAGTTATGGGCGGTCTGCGGCCCGCAGGACTTTCTGAAAAATAAGCACACCCAACAATAAAAAAAATTAGCTTGGATTTTTTTCTTAGCAGTGCGGCCCATCTGATACTGAGTCATGTTTCATGCAGCCTGCTTCTTGAAAAAGTTTGCCAATACCTTGCATAAGTGTGGCACAAAATGAGAACACTAGTCTTAAGATATCAGGCAATAATATATATATATAATATATGTATATATAAAAAAATACAAAATGGGACAAGAACGCAAAACATCCAGATAGACGATACAAAAAACACGGACAGGTCATTCGAAGCCTCAGCCGAAATTGCGAGGATAATCCGGTTCTTTACTGAAGATTAAAGGCTTCGAATCACCCGTCCGTGTTTTTTGTATCGTCTATCTGGATGTTTTACGTTCTTGTCCCATTTTGTATTTTATATATACTAGCAGTATCGCCCGGCGTTGCTCAGGTTTGTAAGGGAAATAACTATAAAGCATTTTTAGAGAGTTATAGCCAAAAAATAGCAAAAAAATGGAAAAAAATTGATGGTAAATTTTTTTTTAGAGTTAAAAAAGGTGGAGTTGCGTCCCCTAGACGGTCTGTGGTTTGGGTTTCTGATTGTCGACCCCATGTCGAATTTATCGATTTTTTTCAGAACTGGGGGAACTTTTCAAAATTTTCGCTGCGTTAGTTTTGAATTATGACATTGGGCTATGTGTGTGTCAAGTTTCATCAGAATCGGTTGAAAGCCGTGGTCAGAGTGAGGGTACGAGAAAACAGACACACAGAAAACGCACAGACAAACTGCCGTTTATATAGAGAGAGATATAGTGGCGTACGTACACTTTGTTCTCTCAATAATATATGTATGCTCGTAGTTATTTGTGTGTGTTACATAGGAAGTGTTGGATGTCCTGTGAATTAATATCTAAGTTATTAACACACTGTTCGTATCGATTGTTCATTTATCTTCTCTGTCTTTCAATAATCGACTCGAATCCGGGACTATTTCGTGTATAATCCCTTTAGAGCATAACTGTAGCAACAGCTTTGTCAGCTTCTCTCTCTCTCTTCGTCTCTCCCTCCCTCCTCATTTCTCTCCCCCTCTCTCTTCCACCTCTCTCTCTCTCTCTCTCCTGTTCTTCTCTCTGAATGTTCCTATATCTATTTCATTATCTCACCCTCTCTATTTCACTTACTTTCCTTCGCTTATTTTCTTTTACTTTTCCTTCTCACTCTCATATTCTATCCATTCTCACATTCACTTTCTCTCTCCCTCTCTCTTTCCTTTTCTCTCTCTCTCTCTCTCTCTCCCTCTCTTTCACCCTCTCTCACATGACCAATATTTATTGCTCTACAGTGATTAGTTCAGATTATAGAATATGACACACACAAACACACACTCAAACACATACACACACACACACACATACACGCTCGCACACATACACACACGTACGTACACACACACACAAACACACACACACGCGCACGCTCGCACTCATGCACACATATACATACACACACACACGCACGCACGCACACGCACACACACTTTATAATTCCCTTTGAAATAATTTCAGTAAATGAAATTATTTCAACAATCTCTTACGTAAGTTTCCTTCCTTTCTTCCTTACACACTTTCTCTCTTTTGGTCACAACGCTTATATCCACCCGGAACATTATAAAGTCTGAGCTGATACGTACAAAGCTGATGGAAGAACATCTAAGAAGATTGCTCGATCTACTAGAGACAGCAGCAAAATCGCTCTCAAATCAACCTTCTCTCTTATAAAAGGGGTACATATTCGAAAATATATCGCAGATATACTAAACAGATGAGATTGGCACGGCTGGAACGCCTTCGATAATCATAGATGAGCTCGGTCGGAGCTGACATGAGGTTAAAAAGCAACCGCACACACACACACACACACACAGGTTCGCGCGCACAAATACACATGCATGTTTAAAGACTAGAGGTGGAGAAAAGGCAAGAGAGAGAGAGGGTGGGAAGAAAGATGAAATTCGATAGAAAATAAGTAATAATTACAAAATTAAAGTAAAAGCAAAAACTAAAATGAGCTCTGTAATGCAATAGGTATGAAGGCGGCGAGCTGGCAGAAACGTTAGCATGCCGGGCGAAATGCTTAGCGGTATTTCGTCTGTCTTTACGTTCTGAGTTCAAATTCCGCCGAGGTCAACTTCGCCTTTCATCCTTTCGGGATCGATAATTTAAGTACCAGTTACGCACAGGGGTCGATGTAATCGACTTAATCCGTTTGTCTGTCCTTGTTTGTCCTCTCTGTGTTTAGCCCCTTGTGGGTAGTAAAGAAATAGGTATTTCGTCTGCCGTTACATTCTGAGTTCAAATTCTGCCGAGGTCGACTTTGCCTTTCATCCTTTCGGGGTCGATTAAATAAGTACCAGTTACTTATAATCGACTCAATCCGTTTGTCTGTCCTTGTTTGTCCTCTCTGTGTTTAGCCATTTGTGGGTAGTAAAGAGATAGGTATGAAAGAAGTTATATGCAACGAGAGACATGTTAGCTGTCGAGCCTTACTGACGAATTTTCTTATCCTAGATGTTAAAGTCATTAGCTGTCAGCAATGCCCATGCTAAAAGTTAAAGACAATGACAGCTTGTGCAACGCCGCTAAGACGCTCATCTAAAAGTCCGAGTCTTCCAGAAACAAGCAAGTGGAACATCTCTGGTTTTACAATGAAGAATTTCTTATTATTTCGGAATTTTCTTCTCCTAGAGTATTGGTTCTCAACTGGTGTCCATATGGACCCTAAGGGTCCATAAAAGATTTCTGGGGATCCACACAACAAATTAGTAAAATGGGGATCCATAATAGTATCTTAAGAGCCCCTGAAAAAAGTATATTGGTGCGTATTGTAAGAAACAGCTAGGCTTCTTTCTCGAAAAGCAAAATAGGAATTTTGGAAGAAGTTTCTATAAAACTAATTTTTAAACATCGAATGGCTATGGGAATTCACCAGAATAAAATAGTTATCAAAGGGATTTATAGATAAAAAAAAATGGTTGAAAACCGCTGTCCTAGAGAGATGTATAAACACGAAGTCTTTCACTTCCAGCTGTTGGATGACCGTTGACTCTCCTGACAAGTTTTATTTCTCATCCTGCAGAGTGTCCAATG
This sequence comes from Octopus sinensis, assembly GCF_006345805.1. Taxonomy (NCBI): domain Eukaryota; kingdom Metazoa; phylum Mollusca; class Cephalopoda; order Octopoda; family Octopodidae; genus Octopus; species Octopus sinensis. The sequence continues at coordinate 32,855,292 of NC_043008.1, forward strand.
AAGCCCACCCTCCTTACCAAGCAGGATTGGTAGGGCTGCTGGATTAAACGCCGACGGCCCGAAAATGCGACAGCTTGTATTGGGTTACCAGTTACACTAACAGTGACCTGATATAACGTACAAACATACATACATATGTTTATATACAGCTACATGTAACTCATACATAAAACTATTAATTAAACGGTGCACACGAAGGTTTCAGGATCTTTTTTTTTTTTAATGAAAACAAAACGTGCGGTTAGGGACACAAGTAATTTTATCATTGAATCCATTAGGAACTGAACTATCGAAGATATATTTTCATTCGATGACAAATTATATTGTCTTTTACTATTATTATTTTTTTTTTTTTTAGACATGTGAAATTTTCATTGGGTTTGCGAAAGCTGCAGTTAAATTGGAGGAAACATTTAGGAAATTTATTTTCCTTTAGACAGTTGTAATAGTTATTTTGCGTTTAAATTATTTTAGATATTAAGGGTTTTTTTTCTCACGAACTTACTTTACATATTTCGAGTAAACAATAATTTCATCGTAAATATAAACACACGTGTATAGTCATTTTTTGTTGGGGGATTTAAATTTAAATTTAATTACATACTCATGCAAACTTAATAAGTAACTCAAATATATTAATAGAGGTTTCTGCTACAAACTTTGTATTTTAAAAAACCTTGCAAATAATATTATTAGAAAGCTATCTAATAAGTAGAACTTCGTTCAAGCGACTCTCTACTATAATAGAACATTAGAATTTAGTGATTTCAAAGATAAGATTACTTACATACCCTAAGCTTTTGCTATCTTATACAAAGAGGACATGCCGTATCATTATCTTGCTACACTTCTTTTGGGATTAGTTTCGATTGATATACATTTCCCTATTACCGTTGGATGCAGAATATTATTTAGTTAGGAAAGACTTAAACTGGGTTGCGTTTGCGCTTCTAATACAAAGAATCTAATTACTTGGTTATCTCCTAAACTAACTTGGAATAATTGCACATGTAGAAATAATGCATACCTCTTAAGTTAATCATTTAATGCTGGAGCGATTAACTGGAAGCGAAAGACACCTCCAATAAACCACACCTTCATGCACTGTGCAAACATTATATATAAGTAAGACTGAAAGTTAATTTAAACAACGGCACTTCTATCATACTCAGACATAGAGTGAAGAAGAATGTTATAAAACTGGCAAAAATATATCTCGCATTTGAAAGAAAATGCCGCTAATTTCAACAATAAGTGGATGGCTCTTGAGAGAATCCGAACAAAAGATGTAATTTATGTACAGCCGAAAGAATTCCCGAACTTTGAAATCTTCGTAATTCAACTACCAAAGCGCAAGATCTGAATGTATCCTGTGCCACCAGTTTGATAAGTACTTACTGAAAGATGAAATTCATTACACCACCAAATTAAATCGACTTTTCACATATGCTATTCACTTTTTCATATAACCAGGTGGGTTCTCCCTCTCTGTTTTGTTATACACGGCTTTCCATATAGAATGCTTTATTAGTGATTTTACAAAGACTCGCATGTGCATATAATCACACACGTCTCTGTATTCATGTACGTTTTTGTACGTTTTCCTAACAAATGAAGTAAAAATCTCATATGTTAATGTTATGATTCACGCCCTGTATTTCAAGCCCTGCACCAAAATCCGAAAATCCCGTACAGTTCCAACATTAAAATTTCAACAAATGTGATTGTTCAATTAATTAATTAATTAATTAATTAATTATGAAACAGTTACAATGCATTTTCTGAAGAGTACCGCGCGTGTGCGTGGATAAATAGACATAGATATGTGCATATATTGAAATATTTATTAAACATGTATATATATATATATATATATATATATATATACATACATACATACATACATACATACACACACATACACAAACACAATGTGGGCCAAAAGTTACGCACCAAAACATTTGATATTTATATTACATTAATACTATTATTCATCATTTTAGAGGAGCAAGAGCACACACGACAACGAAAAGTGTCGCTGAAGAGGTCGCAGATGTGTGACGAAAGATTTCCAGACAATAGACATGAGTTAAAATAATAAAATAAGAACAGTAATAAACGAGTGAAGAAAAAATATATAGTGAGTGTGTTTATTTGGCAAAAGAAAAACAGAATAAAATTACCATCCCGAAATCAATAATATATATATATGTGTGTGTGTGTGTGTAATAAATATGATTTTACTCATTCAAATTCATATCCTATATCTATAAATAATTTTACTTTTCTCTCAATGGGAAACATTTTAACCTTTTAGTTCATTTCTAACTGTCGTAATGCATCCCAATCGGTTTATTTCCTTAATCACTCCATTTCTCCCTCTTACTCCTCCCATCCCCCCTCTCTCTCTCTTTCTCTTTCTCCTTCTCGGTTCAAGTGATAATTATGAACTTGTACTTTATAGCCGGAAGAGTATACATAATCCTGTACTTTAGTGGTATTTAGTCTATCGCTCACTGGTCCTTTGAAAGTTCGCAGACGCAGGCGTGGTTGGGTTGTATGGTAAGATGTTTGCTTCCTATCTCTATGGATTCATATTCAGTTCCACTAAGTGGCACCTTGGACAAGTGTCTTTTACTATAGCTTCGAGCCGACCAAATCCTTGCAAATGTGTTTGGTAGACGGATATTGAAAGAAGCCTGCCGTATGTATATACGTATATACATACGGCAGGCTTCTTTCAATATCCGTCTACCAAACACATTGGTATATATATATATATATATATATATATATATATATTATATATAATATATATATATATATATATATAATATATATATATATATATATATATATATATATATATATATATATATATACACATATATATATATGTTTATGTTTGTGTTTGCGTTTCTCACCCGGAACCGCTTGGCAGCCTGTGTTGGTTTGTTTACTTCCTTGAAACTTAGTAGTCGGAAGAGACCGATAGGATAAGTACCAACCATTAAAAAATAGGCACTCATAGGTCAATGAAATTTTAGTGTAGATGAACAGACTAGTGATTACCTCATGTTATATCCTTGTAATTATTTGATCGTTTATGCAATGGATAAACTCAAGCATACATGGAAACCAGAAGATGACAGAAATAAACACTGAACAGCTTCTAGTTACTCTACCATTCTATTGATTCCTTGACCAAACGCTGATTTTGTGGCCAAACTGTGGTTATCTATTACAAAATAGTATTGGGGTCGATTCATTCGACTAAACATTTTTCAAGTCGGTGCTCCTGCATGGCTTCAATCTAATAACTGAAACAAGTAAAGGATAAAAGAGTTGTGTGTGTGTGTGTGTGTGTGTGTGTGTGTGTGTGTGTGTGTGTGTGTGTGTGTGTGTGTGTGTGTGTGTGTGTGTGTGTGTGTGTGTGTGTGTGTGTGTGCGTGCGTGCGTGCGTGTGTGTGTACAGAATTTATTATCTACATAGACATACGCTAAAGTAATTTATTTTAGATCCATACTATACTACCTTTCACTGCTACCCCTTCACTCGTCCACTGCTGCCTTTATTATATACTTGAAACATAGTTATGTATAAATTAATTTATTCTACTTCACGACTACACACGTAGACATGCAAGTATTTTACAAAGGCAGTTACATCCGGCACACATCAAATTGGTATTATATTGAACAGCATGGGCACGAAGAGGACTAATTAAACCAGAATTTGACCTGGCTGCACAATTACACAGCATTTTATGACGAAGGTCTCTTTGTGCCTTAAAGTTTATGTTTCTGCAACATTGGCTTCTCCACTCCGTTAGACTTCTTGCAACATATCCCTAATCGTGTACATTCGTGTTCAGGTATTTTAGGTTTTTCCATTAATTTCCCTTTATACCGTAGTAGTGGCTTGCCAATTATCCAATAAATATTTTATATTTACCCAAAATGACTTGCTTTAGAATCTTATCGCTTATTTGTAAAACACAGCCACAACACCTCGATAGAGCACTGATCAGTAAAGTTTTAATATCAAGAATATTACACATTGACAGAATATCACTGCTCTTCACTTTGTCTTCCCATTTGATCTTGCCTACCCATTTTAGCTGTTCAATTGATTAACATATTTTCAATAAGACCTCTTAGACTCTACCCTGTATAAGAAGAGTGGTTAAACAACTCCGTTTTGTATATTTTGGCTTTTGTTTTAACTCGGGCAGCAAGATTATTCCAAAGCTCCTCCATAGATTTTCCCAAAAGTTATGCTTGCTTTTCCTATCCGTGTTTTAATTCCTTTATCAAACTAAACATCATTTGTCACTGGAGAACCAAGATAATTGAAAACATCGACTATTTTTAAATCTTTAGCTTCAACATACACTTAGGATATAACCACTGAATTACTGACAATATGCACCTGAAATAGAGACTCTGTTTTTTAAGCTTATGGTCAAACCAAAAGATATGAGTGCTGCAGCAAATATATTTGACAATATGTAGAATATTTTCAAGTGAATGTGCAAGCTTCGCGCAATCATCTGCAAAGAGCAAGTCCCTGATAATTTGAGAGAAAATCCTTGTTTTTGTATAGAAACATTTCTGATTGAAGATATTTCTCAGTGGTGCGATATTCCACGGGGATACTTTCTGAAACGTCAATAAAGGCGTATTCTAACAAAACAGCAAAGAATAAGGAAAATGGTACAAGTGCCAACACACACCTTGCTTTGTGTCATTGTCACTTTAAATAATTGTGATTGATCTCCATTTAAACGGACAAAGGCTTTCATATCTTTGTGTAAAGTTATCATAACTTTTAACATTTGTTCAGGTACCACAACCATTGCCAAAATTTTCCATAGGACCACGTGAGATATTATACTGAAGGCTTTTGTGAGATACACAAAAACTACATGCAAGTCCTTATCTCATTTACAAACCTTTTCCTGCGCTTGTTGCATGTTGAATATCATGCACATTATTCTTCGACCAGACCTGAATCCATACTATTTTTCTGAATACACAGTGCTGATTAAGCTGATGTTTATTCTATTTTAAATCGCTCGAAAGAATTTCGCATGGAGTTGAAAGGAGTGACGTACCACGCTGATAATTACATTTACATGTATTGCTTTTGTGCTTGTATAAATTAACTATTGTGCCATTTTTAAATTGTTGAGTGAATAGTTCACGAGTTCCATATCGGAACCAAGAGTGCAATGAGCTTTTGATTTAGTACTACCATTACATCTACTTTTTAAAATTTCAGCATATATGCATGAGTCATGCATTATGAATGTATATGTTTGAGAGTGAGAGAACACACAGACACATATACACATATATAATGTTTAAAAGATAACAATAATAGTAATATAAAAGCAAAGCGTGTGGTTCATTCCTACGGGAGCCAGAAATGAAAAAAAGCGTGAGCTAGGAGTAGCGGTTTTACACGTGTTACTCTGTAGATTTTGAAGAAAAAAGCTTTAAACGTTTTCTTTTATCCCTTTCCTATATTTCAAAATACATTCAGACGACAGAGAACATTTTTATTTCCCGTTGTTTTGCTTGCTTTTTGGAGTTTCACTGAGATTTATTGTTGTTCTTTGCTTTTTGTGTGAGAGAGCTGTATGATTTTTGTTATTTTCTTTTGAGCCACCACATTTCAGTTTAATAAATAAATCTAATAAAGCTTTTTATTATTCTGTTTTCAGTCATGAATGAAGTAATAATGGAGTTCAGACAGAACTATACCTACGGGTATATAGTGGAATACATCCCAGAAAACCACACCAGATGTTCGAGTTGGATTCTTGTGCCAGGAGAAAACCTTTGGCTTCATACAACACGAGGTGTGATTTATATAATAGCCATGCTGTACATATTTTTAGGAATTGCTATTGTCTCCGATTTGTTCATGAGTAGTATTGAAGTAATTACCAGCCAAAAGAAAACAGTCTACAAGTGGGATGAGGAGCGACAGGAGAGAATTGCAAAAGAAGTAATGGTGTGGAACGAAACTGTCGCCAATCTTACACTTCTAGCTCTTGGAAGCAGTGCTCCAGAGATATTATTGGCCACAATAGAGAATGTTTTAAGACTTGGGGACCAAAGCGGGGAGAAAAACCTTGGTACTTTTACCATTGTAGGTAGCGCTGCTTTCAATTTGTTAATGATAACCTCCGTTTGTATATCCAGTTTACCAAATGACAAAGTAAAGAAAATCAAAACGTTTGGAGTATTTATTACAACGTCTATCTGGTCTCTATGGGCTTATATATGGATGTATATCGTAACAGCTTTCATCTCTCCCGGAGTTGTAACTATTTGGGAAGCCTGGGTAACATTCCTATACTTCCCTGCCTTCGTACTCCACGCCTACGCACAAGATAACGGCTGGTGGATATGTAAACGAAAGAAACAATCACCAACAATCATTACTGAGGATCCTCCATCAGTCGTAAGTATTGTTATTTTTACTCACCGTCACTCACTGTCATTTCTTTTAATCCGTTCAAATTTGAACGCATTTAAATGTCCATATATATATACACACATTGTGTGAAGCTCTTTAATTAACCAGCAGCCAAATCGTATCGCTTAAATGAGGAAAAGACACATTAGAATGTATTAGATTGTTTCACATGAAATGTCACATTTTTAATTACTTGTTATTTCAGTCATTTAAAAGCTCAATTATGTATACCTTGCATTTAATATTGACTCTTTTCTTTCCCAACAAAATCGGCATACAAAATTCGTACACACAGACCTTATGAAAATGTTAACAACGAAACTATGTTGAGTGATTTTCTGGTATAAGTACAAACTGAGTCACTCTGTCACAGAAGCTCTATAGAATATCAAGCGGGCCTTTGGTAATGGTTTTGTTGACATCAGGACTGTTCAGAGATGGTTCCAAAGCTCTCGCTCAGGAGATGATAGCCTTGAAAATAAACAAAGAGGTAGGCCAAAATAAGTTATTCGACATGATGGATTAAATCCTTTGGTTCAACAAAATCCGAGGACAAAAGTTCGAAAATTTTCATCAAAACTCCAAATATTTCGCACAACTGTTCTTGGACACCTGTAAAACATTGGAAAGGTCAAGAAAACGGATAGGTTTGTTACTCATCAACTGAACGGGATTTAAAAAACAGACGCCTCGAAGTGTGCTCCTTATTGCTTTCACGACTGGAAAAAGACCATTTTTGCATCAAATCATTACCTGCGATGAGAAATGGATACTCTTTGACAACAGCAGGAGAACAGGGCAATGATTAGATGCAAGAGAATCACTTAAACACTACCCAAACCCACCATTGCACCCTCAAAAGTTAATGGTCACTATATGGTGGCCTGCGAAGGGAGTTACTCATTATTCATTTTTGCAACAAGGAAAAACGGTAACAGAACATCGTATTGCTAGGAAATTGATGTATGTATGAGAATTTTAAAAAGAAGCAACCCAGACTAGTGAAGAGAGATGGCCTAATTTTGCTCCTCGACAATGCACGTCCTCACATTCCCCAAGCTACGGTCCAAAAGTTGCTGATCACATCATAAAACTTGGAACGCAGCTCCTTGAGCAACATTCCTTGTCTGATAACCTAGAATACATGCCCAAGAAAGTCACACAACTCTACCACAACGTATCATCAGATAAAAGGATGAGCTTATATGAGCAGAAGACTATGCATGGATAAGTTAGTAGAAAGCTCCGAGGTGATAGTAACGTTGATCACCAAAGCAATTTATCATGGACCAACATCCGGATTATTACCTTCCACTTTGAAGGGTATGCATCTGCAATCCAGAAACAGGAAATAAATATCAACCATATAAATGCACAAAAAGGATAGAGATGCAGGAAATCAGTAAAATGTGACAACCGATGCCGAATTTTTGGAGTTAAATCCGAAGATATAACCCACATCATAAGCACTTGTCCGAAAATGTCATCACGGTGTTATCTACCGATGAGACGTGATGTAGTTAGGACACTCTGTAAGGAAATCCGTCGGAAGGATAACCCTGAGGACAAATAAATAAAAATTCACAGTATGGTAGACGCCATAGACATTCATAATAAAAAGGAGTATTGGTGGAATGTCCCAGTGAAGACCTCAATAAAATGTAGGCACAGCAGACCTGATATAATGATTTGGATAGAGAAGAGAAACTGTGTACAGTTGTAGAAATTAGCTATCCAGTACATGCTAACGTAAAGCTGAAGAT